>NW_010389311.1:298-4919 GCF_000710305.1 Buceros rhinoceros silvestris
TAAAAAAAAAACCCCAACCCAGTCAGCCGCCATGCGGCTCGCCAAGCGAGCCTTAGCGAGACGCCACCTTGCACATGCGAGCGCAAGGGAGCGTTCTTCAAGCTGCTGTCCAAGACAGGTACTTTCCAATGTGCAGAAATAAGATAAAAATGGTAATTCAGTATTACAGGGTACAGAAAGGACACAGAAACGAGCCCAGGGCGGCAAGGTTTGACCCGTGACAAATCTGGTTTTGGTTTGTGTCACAGTTGCCCAAAACCAATAGTGAGATCAGGAGCAGTGAAAAACAATTTATTGCAAAGGACGTAGTCAACTCTCAGTATCGCTGATGATTGAGGCTGAATCTGGCCAGGGACTAAATCAAACTAGACTGAGACTGAGCTCTTGAGGGATTTTTGGTAACCAGGACTGCTCTTTTCCCAGTGTTTCTGAATTTACCTGAGGGCCCTTCTTCTGGCAAGCCACCCACGTGGCAAGACCTTTGTGTCCATCCGTAACTCCACTAACTCCAGAAGGATCTTTGTACAAGTATTAAAATCCTTCCAAACACTTCGGGCTGAAGCCCTACACACTGTACTGTCAGTGCCGTAAGAACCACAGCCAGAAGCCGCAGCAGTGTAGCAGGAGGTCTGAAGGGTCAAATGCTCAAATCTAAACGTAAGCAGCTGCACGACCTGAAGGAAGAAGGGACATTTTGTGCCATTATAATTCCTCTTTACCATAGAACAAAATAAAGATTTGACCATCTTCCAGTAGAATGAACTTAGAATCTTCATGTGCTGTAATCGTAAACTGGGAATTCTCATTTTACCAGTTTGTTTGAATTTCTTTTTCAAGGACAACATATTTCAGGGGCATATTTTAAATTTTCATTCCCATTTGTTTCCATTCTAGCCCTCAAAAAAACCTTTGCTGAACATAAAGATATACAGAAACTGGCTGAAAAATTCATTCTCCTGAACCTTGTGGTAAGTTACCCAGTTACACATCATTAAGCGAAAGCAATGAAGTTCGATTTTTAATTACGGCTTCTCTGGCTGTAATTTATCAGTTTAATAGCTAGGGTTGGCTAGTAAAATGGCCATTGCTGAAGCATAATAGATGTAGTAATAAGTCTTCTTCACCTGTAGCTATCATAAACTCAAAATTTCAGGGAATATAAAGCTGAATAACAGCAAGAACTTTGCTACAAATCTGCTGTTCCAGCTGTTAAAAGATGGCATCCCAGAGAGAGAATCTCCTACAGAGCAAAATGTGCTATTTGAGCTGTTTCATAACACAAAGTACAATGAATAAAAAACCCCTCTGTTACATGCCCTCCTTGACTGGGAACCTTCTCTGTTTTCCTGAAGTATGAAACCACAGACAAGAACCTTGCACCTGATGGCCAGTACGTCCCTCGGATTTTGTTCATAGGTGAGTACCTCAAACACCAAAGCTGATCTCAGATTGACGGCCCTACTGCACCATCCTTCTCAAATCCTTGGGTTTGTTAACAAGAACTTATTCCCTGAGAAATACCAGATTTCTAGTAGGTTTTGTTGGATCAAATTCCAAAGCAACCCCAGCTGGGTCATTAGCTTCACAGATCCAACATTCCTCCCTCACAGATCCCACGAATGACGTAATGCCTTCCACTGTGTATCAAAATGACACACCGCCACAGTCACTGGAAAGGGCAGGCGCTGTCTCAGCCTTGCTCATCCTCCTATCTCTACTGCAAACCTGTCTGGTTTTGGTTTGTCACACAGCTTCACAGATGCTTCACAGAATGACTTTTGAAGCTCAGCACTCCGTTCTGTACTCCCCAACCCGCATGAACCCCACCGTTTTGGCCACGCACGCGTCTAGGCACTCCCTCTTCCAGAACAGACACGTAGCCTCACGTGCTGCACGCATGCATCATTAGCACATACCTTTATAAACGTAGGCCGTGATGGCCATGAAGCGAACAAAGCAACCGCTGTTTTATCTCTTCTGTTAATGTTTCTTTTAAAATCACATTTGCAGCCTGAAAACGGCGTCAGCTTGTAGAGTTGATTTGGGTACTACGCAGTGGCAGAGGGTGCAAGGCTGATCAACACCGATCAGAATCAAACCTACCCCCTTCTTAACAGAGCTGCAAATGCAATGCTTAAAATTGAAATATCAGTGACTGTGTACAAGGAGAATCTCTTGGTTGTCAGAGAAAGCAGATGTGTCTTGCAGGAACGTTTAGGAAACAGAAGTGCAGAAAGGTTTATTTCCATCTGCTTGGAGGTTAATCCTGTCCTCTACAACTTCTCTCACCCTTTTCGTCCAGATCCTTCTCTGACTGTGAGAGCCGATATTACTGGAAGATACTCAAACCGTCTCTATGCATACGAGCCCTCCGACGTTGCACTGTGTAAGTAGTGCGTTCTGCAATACTGTGAAAGCAGTCCCATCTTTCGCGTGACAGGGAGTAACAGCAGGAGTTACAGACTCTCGCAGTCAGTGCGTGCTGAAAGAAAGTTAACTAGAATTAAAATTAAAGAGGATGCTACCTTAGACTCAGTGAGGTGAAGAGAACGATGGCAGAGACCTGGAGCCTCCAACATCCATCTGTTTTAAAAGACAGCCTAGGGCAGCAGGAAATTCAGGAGTGTTCCCTGTAAGCAACGGTGACAACTCTTCCACGCAAGCCCTGATGGGCCACGTCAGAAAACCTTCCACGAGCAGGGAAAAGCTGTTTGCTACAGCCCTCCCTCACTGCTGTGCAGCTCCCGGCTCTGCCTACGTGTTTGCATTAATGGATGTACAGTCTCACCAGTCCATAAGATGACTGGGAGAGCACCATGCATCAGGCTCCATACAGCAACAGGCACTTGAGCAAAAGCTTTAATAATGATATTTTCTCTACAGTGTTTGTAGTTACGGGCAGAGGAAGTTGCCCAAAAATGACATATACGAATGTTTCATTTCTAGTGTATTCAAATATGCAGAAAGCGCTGAAGCTCCTGAAGACTGAGCTGTAAGGGGAAGAAGGAAGCCCTTAAGCAGTATGAAGTCCGATCTTCCGTCTCTTCTCCACTCTTTGAAACTGGTGTAGAGACTATTTAGTGAAATTTAGTGATGTGTAGTGCTGGTTTATATACATAAACAATACAGTTTTACATTAGCACTTTTGTACTGGGCAGCATTTTTAAAAGCTGGAGGCTTTTAATTTAAGGCATACAGAAGAATACTGTATGATCCAACTGTAAAAATGATTTTTTTAAAAAAATAAATGCATTTCAAGTGTTTACATACAAATCATTGCAGTGTTTTGTGTTTTTTTCCTTATTATTATCTACCATTATGAGAAGGAGTAAAATCTTTGTGTTACTTGAGACCACAGCTTGCAATTTTACATCTGTTGGTTGGGATTTTTTAAATCACAACCTTGAAGAGAAATTATTAATATGATAGAAAAACTTTAATCAAAAGATATGATCCACTTATCTGACTTTTGACTACTAAAACAAAGTCACATACTATGAGACATGAGAGTTTCTGAAATGGTAACATTTTCAGTGATGCACATTTACGCTCCAATATCAACTACCGTATTTATGAAACCAGACCTACCCAAAACTAAGCACTAAAAACAATTAGGAAAAATGTGGTATTATTTTAAGCTTCACACACCCTCTCCATAAGGCTCCTCCTTTAGTTTATTACAGCAATGTACAAAATACAGAGACTGCCTACACTAGGAAAATTAACTGTTGCTGAAGACAGCCACAAGATGATCACTGATCTCTTGACATCTCGAGAACAGCTGGATAGTTGCTTAAACAGGACAGCACTTGGGGAAAAAAAGCAAAAGCTGTGTACATTTACATCATATTTCAGTAATACTCAGAAGGTTCTTAAGGTCTTCCAGTACACGAGTGGGCTCTTACACTGAATGTACAAGTCTAGGCTCGAAACAGGCACCAATACTTCTCGACACACAAAGCAGTAATGCACAGACCAGGAGGTGGCGCTTGACAGCAGATGATGAAGAATCGGCCACAGCTGAAGAGGCGCTGTCTTCAGCAAGTTCTTGACACCCCTCTGCATTCAAGTTCAACTCTTCCCTTTTAAAACTTTGAGAGAATTCCATCTCTAGGAGCACTGGGTTCCTAAGAAAGTCTAATAGTGTTCTGTTGGGCGTGTGTTTCAAGTTGTTCCTGCCTCCTTTGCAGGAGCAAGGAGGCATCTCCCTAGTAAAGGGAGACTGTAAGAGGGCCCACTTCTGCCTACCCACACTGCCTTCCATTCCACCTCGCACAGCTGCTGCATTCCTTGACAGATGGCCATAACACTCTTCCCCTCTTCTTCCTGCAGAGCCATCTCTCAGGCTACAGCAGCTGCCTACCACACCAGATGCAGCAAGTGAACAAAGAAAAGGTGCAATTCAGTGTGACTAGAAACAAATGGAACATTATGGGCATTGGGTGTTTATATGTCTGATGTTCCAGCTGATGCATCACTTCTGTTACAGGCTGAAAGAGGGACCGTGCTTTCCTTCAGCTCAGACAATACTTACTACATAGATAATATAACATTTTCTTTTCTGTTTTTAAAAAAAGAAACTACTGGAAACTGTCACTTTTTTTTTTTTTTTTTTTTTTTT
>NW_010389311.1:4961-21389 GCF_000710305.1 Buceros rhinoceros silvestris
TTTGTTTTTTTTTTTTTTTTTTTTTTTTTTACACATCATTCCAACTCTCATGAAATCAAGACTGTTGGCTGGATGACAGAGGAATATACATTGCTGAGTTCTTACAACAATAATTTTATACCACCTGAAAAAAAGAGCTGTACAAGAACTTTGCAGACATAAGTTTCTTACATTAAAGACGGCACACCACTATTGATTCTGATGTTGTGCAAATACCAAATTTCCTTCACTTGTCAAAGAAAAAGAAGTTTTGGGTTAATCAGCTGCAGATTACATTCTCCTGGTTTTCTTCATTCACTGTTCTCATACTGAATATATCCATTTAAAAGAATTATTTGTGTTCTCAACAAAATTCTAAAGCTACCAGAGAGCCGAAACAAACAGGGAAGGAGAGGTGTGAAGGCTACAGTGGTCATTAATATACACTTAGGTGCATTACAGAACGTAATAACTTAAGTTTCTGTTTTTACCTTAACAAGAAAGTGGGAGACCATTAAGACAAAAAGGTGACCAGAACCATCCTAACGCCTAATTAAATAATTCAGTCCAACCATCCACTATATATTTTTATCATTTTAATGAAAAATCATGTGATTTTTTTTTTTGTAATCAACAAATACAGCAGGAAATACTTTAAGGGTTTTTTTGGAGAAGCCAGTAGTGCTATAAAACTCACCATACAGAGTTCACCCCATCAGTTACCAAAGTCTTAACAGAGTTATTTAACCAGCTCAGAGCAGCAATCTGACTCCACCCAGTTACTGAATGCACCAGTTTACTTCATGACAGAGATTAGTAGAACCAAAACCAGTCAGAAATTAAGTATGAAAACTACAAATTTCTTACGGAAATTAAAGTTCTTTTGGGTACATGCAGAATCCCTATTCTGGAGAAATACCAAACCATGGAGAACCAGTATTCTGAAGTAGAGGGTGCAGAGAGAAGATTCAGTCCTTTGTGAACTCAAAGAAATGCACTAGGATTTGCACGGGGATCCTTTTGGTTCCTGTATCTATACGTCAGCCAGACTCCCAGAAACTGAAAACAAAAAACCAGAAGTATTATTAACCAGAGTGTCTCCACCCCATTGTCCAATAGTTTTACAAAATTAACCTAAACATAAAATCCTGACAATGAATATCCAGTACACAAGTTTAAGGTATTTTACTATTGCTAAAATTGCACATCTGCATGCCAGGTTTCTTCGTTAGAAAACAGAATTCACCTTTTCAGTAAGAATTCATACCTTGCAACTGAAAGAACAAAACAAAAAAGCCACAGCTGTGTCTCCAATGTAAAATATTTTTCATAGGCATGTCTAGTGTTAAATTATTCTTCTTCCTCCCCAAAGGGATAAATATTCATAAACCTGTTTCGAACGTAACGATAAACAAATCCTCCAATTGTTTCATTTTACAGTTATCACTTAACTACAAGGCTAGTATTCTAGTACATTCTAATCTTTTCATTCCCTCCAACCTCCTCCCCTCCTCCCCCGAGCAGCTTCACATTTTTAGTAGAGAAATCAAGGGCAGATGTCAGAGCAATATTGTTTCACTTGATGTATCTCTTGTTGCCACAATATCTACAAACCTTCTGAAAACTGCACTAAGCAGCAGGAGGAGTATTTTCACATGCTCTACTGTGGGGTTTTGAAAGACCTCCTCTGAAGATTTTTATTCACTGATCAGTAAAGCAAGTATATGTATCATCTAGATAAAAAAGCAAAGAGTCAAAGACCTTATTAACCTAATGTTTAAAACATAATTTCATTGTGAGTGAACTGTATCTTCGCACTCCAGGAGGTATTAAAAAAAAAAAAAATCAAACCAAACCCCAAAGACTGAGTGTATGTGTGGATAAAGGGAGGTGTGAGGAACAGGGGAGCACAGCAGAGCAGTGGCACTCTATTACTTTTGGAGACTGGAAAATCTGAATACCTAACTTACTGCAAAACTTACTACGGCACCACATTCTAACATGGTATCTAGTTGCAGTTTGTAGTCTAAATAACATGAAGTTGCAAGAACTCCCAGTGCTGAATAAAGGCAAGCCCTCCCTTTGGCAGACTTGAGCAAGCTGATAGCCTGGAAAAATTTGACCTTATTATTTGACTCCTGAGATAGCACTGAGCGTTCCTGTAATAAACCCCCTACAATTAATTCTTTCACAAAACAAAGCCTTAAAAGTAGGGGTAAAAAGCACTCAAATTTCTAACCTCCTACTCACCTCTGTGAAGCTGAAGAAGAGTCCTATGCCTCCAACAAAACTCAGCACCATTCCAGAATATTCTTCTATTATTGGTGCACATGGTTGACACTGGCGACTTCTGAAACAATCCTGTAGCAGATAAAAACAGAGAATTGCACTCCATTTTCTGATGACACTTTATTGCTTGAAAGCATCTAGTTAGCTCTATAAAAGACTGCCAGCCATGGGCAAAATTCTACCAGTTTTACAAGACTCCAAAGAAGCAAGCGTATAAATGACAATGCAGTACAATCTCTGCAGGGAGCTTTGTGATTTTATTTCCAGTAAGTTAACTAAAGAGCTTAGAATCATTGGAACAACTACCTTACACATTTCTTAAAAAACCTCTGCTTTCTGCAACTAAGAAAACAGTTGTACATATCTGAACAAACACAATTAAGTTTTTTCATGTTTCAAGAACTTACAGAGGAGCAGGTTTCATTCGGATCAAACGCTTTGTATCCACAACAATTCAGATTTCTCTCTATATCTGTTCTCGCGCTCTTAGTGTTATTCCATCCCGCCTCTAGAAGTTGACTCTAGGAGGCAATGAAAATACATGCTAAATTAATTGAACTGTTTTACATTTCACTGGAAACTGATATACTAGGCCAAGCTGATAATTCCCTAAGTAAAAACTTCAAATTCTGAAGTCTAACAAGATAATATATTAAGGAATGGCTTGACCGTTCAAACAGCATGTGTAGCTAATGAGCGAACAGCACCTAGCAGCAACACATTCATGGTTATAATTTTCTTCTCTTCCTTTTCCTAAGCCTGTTGAGAGCACTAGTAATGGGTCGTGCAACTAATCTAACTGGGACTGCTCAGACTCCAAACAAAAAGTGTGCATACATGTAGGAAGCTGATTATTTAGTTACTGTACCCCTGCCTGCTTCTTATGCAGTAAGAATTAATCTCCACGCTCCATGGAAGCTAGTTTTACTTTCACACTTTAAGGTCACCTCTGTTCCTAATGTAATTGTGACCTTTTCAGTTACAAAAGAACAATTCAGTGGCTTCATCATCTTTACATTATGAATACTGTAGATTTCATCAGCTTATCTGGAATTGCTGAACACATGATATAGTCAAGATACCATGCTGTTACACTTGTGACCATAAACCTACACAGGAAGCTTAAAAAAGAAACAATAAAAAAAAAAAAAAAAGACAGCTGAAAGTGAGTTTAGAGCCCAGATCTATTTCTTTCTAGGTACCAGAGCCAAACACTGCCTAAGGTCTAGTCTTATTTAATAGGATAATGCTGATTTTCTTTTATTACGCTCTCCCCATTTTGTGGAAGACTATATATGTGCATACATACATATAAAAATGCGTGTGTCTACGTACACATATATCTACAGTGGTATGCTATAGATAACTGAGAAGTCAGGAAACTTTTCTTACCTGCTGTTCCTTGTTTAGGGCCAAACTGGCACAGGAGACAGAAAACTGGACAATAAAGACTAGCAAAAGAATAATCATGTACTGGAAATAGTAGTTAAGGATATATACTCAAATTAATTTTGCTTTTCTAACACATATGCCTAACAGTATTCCTTATTTCACTGGCTAACAATAGGTCCTTTAAAACATAATAACTGAAAGTAAATTCTGGCTGGATGTAGAAAAGATGACCTAAATAATGCTCCCAGAACTCAATCACCACATACTACATACACAGCTGGTATTTCTGGGTTAGGTGATTCTTGCCTAGCGAGACACCATGAACAGAACAATCAATAAAGAAGCGTTTGAGAGAAAAATCTACAGCAGACTTCTCCAGCTTCAGGGAATCATTACGTCATTTCAAGATACTTCACTTAAATAAAGTAGTAAAGAAAATACTTTCCTGGGTATTGCATATTCAGATTTTTTTTCCCCCTGCAATGACATATTCTTGAAATCAATTACAAAAGATAACTTTAGCCTAGATTAAAAGAAAGGTGAGTGTTGCTTTTGGAGTGCAGCTGCACACACTTTGGGAGTAATGCATCTGAAAACAGTACGAAACAAAAAGAACAAACTTTGATGCTGAAGATCACATTTTGAAAGTCGGTCACTGTCTTCACAATTTGGCTGCTGTGTTTAGAGGCAGACACTTATCTCACGCAATTAAACTGTTTGTAAAGTGGAGGTCACTATGTATTCATAGACCACAAAGAGAAAAATAAGAATTTTATCTGATGAATCTCTTTTCTCATCCAAACAGATTGATTTTGTTATGCACCACAGACAGCATCAATAAGCATAAAGAGGGAGCAAAGCACACTGAAAAGGCCTGTGCTCATTTCTAGTCTAGGTTCACAATTAAAGACTAGATATGAAAAGAAAGTGCTTCTTGACAGCCTGTGTTACTGGCAGTGCAGTCCCCTGCCAGCTACAACCAGCTATCTGGAAGTATCACCTTTCTCTACTATTAAATAGTATATTAAGAGTTCACATACCCTAGCTTGAGCACACAGGAAGAGGCACCTGTGGCACACTGATCCACCATAAACAGCTCTCAAAAAATTAAGATATTTTAATTTTTAAAAGGAGAAACCGTGAATTCTGTCTTCGGAGCACAAACAAGGCAGAAAAAAAAAGGAAGCTGGAATAAAGCTCAATGGGAAGCAGGTTTAATTTAGACTGCACTTGATCAAAATAAGATTGTGAATTTCTCTTCTGTTTCTGAAGTACTTTCCACATTAGTCTCAGCTGACAGAGTACGTTGTTTACATGGCTTGAATCAAGCTGCAATCCAGATAATGCATCAGAAGGATACAAAGAATAGCAATACTTGATGATGTTTAACGGCACCGATCAATCCAACTAAGGCAATAAGGAAGAGGAAGATTCCTACTGCAATTGCCACTCCAACAACTCTGAAACTAGAGATGAGGCCAAAGCCGATTCCCCATGCCGCAATTCCAATCAGCAGCAAGCTTACCAGCTGGAGGGAAGAGAAAACAAAAAGTTAGTCTCCATAGTAAAAGAGGGTCAACCCACACATAGCTGAAGACACCAAACTGAAGCGTAGACTGTAACAGAATTGACAAATCAGCTTTATTTAAGACATCGACTTTAGTTCATGGAGCTGAAGAATGAAAATTCCAGATGTTTTCTGAAACAGAGGCAGTGTATTTAAAGAAAACAGGCTGTATAGCTCAGCAGTCTGAGCATGTAAAAAAAGCGCACTTTGTCAACACTTGTGATCAAGAACACATCTGTACCGATACATTAGAGAATCTTCTACATTGTTGATGACATAACAACAGTTAACAAGGTCACCCAAAAATACTTTTTAGATCTGTATCTCAAGGACTTAATGTAGTAAAAGAATAAAGGTACCCTGTCTCCATTACATATTTCTTCAAGAAAACAGCCCTACTATAAGGTCAATCCCATTTCAATACCCAAAACACTCCTACGCTGCTTCCGTCCTTTTAATGATGATATTCAGGGAAGGCAGGCAGAATCTGTTCCAATTAGTTTACTGGGATTTATTGTTTATGTGGGCAGGAAGCTCCAGCCTTTCCTGTTTCCATGTCAAAAACGCAGACCAAAAAAAAAAAAAAAAGAAAAAAGAAGAAAAAATCAACATGAAAAGCTGCAGAAATCTGTAATGACGTACAGCAGGTGGGAAGCAGCAGACAAAGCCAGCACAGATGTCCAATACACAAGATGCCTAACACTCTTGTTTGAAACAGTTAGACCTATATGTAATGTACTGCCCATTATTCTGTTAAGTAACACCAATCTACATGTTTTACCTTTCCAAAACCTTAACCTCTCCAAAAAATACCCAAAAGTTGTATGATTATTAAAAAATAAACAAACAAAACAACAAAACAAGCAGTAAACACTTGGTCTAGTCCAACTACTTGGCTTTATTTGACAACAAATATAGAGCAAGTACTTAAACCTGCTCACCAGTTTCCATTCAAACAAGACATAGCTCACAATATTTTACTGCTTATCCAGAGTGGTGGGGAAAAAAGAAGGGAATTTCCAACTTATCCTGTCAGTATATATACTATACCTTACAGCAGGGCATTTTTGTTGGTTTTAGTACAAAGTATGTCTGTATATTTTTTCAACTTAAGTACCTTTTAGAAGGCTGTCCTATGTAATGCTGCCTTTGAAACACGGAAATCTAACATATCAAGCAAGCTAGGAAAACAAGTGGTGATGCTCATCAAGATCAGAACACAAATTACAGAGAGGGGGAAAGAAAAATGATGACAAAACAAAAAGCCTTGGCTCTGCCACAGGCAGATTTTCAGAATGCACGCTGCACAAGACTATAAACTTCCTGATGCTATTACATTAACAACGAGCCCTGCTAATCAGACAGTTAAGTCCAAGACCTACTTGTTGTGATCTACACCCATTCACTTTATTTCATTATCTCATACCACTGGGAAGATTTATTTTTCAATATAAGTGTCAGAAAGTCAACAAAAGAAATCCCATAGCCCAATTTCCAATTAGAAAGTGCTCGCTGACATCCCATGCTCCGCATCAACTTCTAAGTACTGAATTCACACTGCCACTACAGTAACCTCATAAAAAAACCTCAAAGTCAAATTTCAATTTACTTCACAAAGAAAAGCAGAAGAAACCTTGCTCCTAATGCTTTTCACCAATACTTCTTTCTTCTGCCTGAGCTATGACTGCATATCTTTATTTTCACCAGTCTGCCGCCAGGATACCAAAATGTGTATTTGTTCAGCTATTTGTTCATTTCATAAAAGGTCTAAAACAATTAGATGAAATTAGTTTTATCCTTAAAGTATCAAAATCAAAAGAAGAGACCTAAACAAAAAACTGCCTAAAACACCTATTGGATAAATGCAGTGCATAGCAGGGCACTGTTTACTTCTCGCTGCTGTCAGTCATCTCAAAGTCTGATGATATGTACATGAAACTAGTGTACAACACAAAGTTATTAACATGACCCTCTCGCCTAGAAAGCTTTTCAGGTAGAAACAGCCACATACTGAATCTGGAACTGCTATTGTTTTCAAGCAGAGAAAAAAAGCCTCTCTGGCTTTTAAACCCATTATTGAAGCCCAGATGTTCAGGAACCAGTGGCTGTCTTCGAAAAATAAAATAACATAAAATAGTGTAGTTTTTCCGCGGATCACATACTAATTTGAGAGTCATAAGACTCATTTTTAAGCTTTACATCCATAATACCAAGGCTGTCTTTTCTCTTCTTTCACCTGACTAGGTTTTCCATTGTCTAATTCTCTCAAATATTTGGAAATTCAGTATGACCACAGATCCATGCTACTGGGCTCTGGCAGCTAAGTAAAAATGGTGTATCCAGTCAGGCACATACATGATTTGGATCAAAATAACAATCAGCTACTCCAATTCTGGCTACTTAAAATCCTGGAAAACTGACTTTGTGTTTCAAAACTGAAACAGAGACTGCAGGTTTACAAACCATTCCAGAAATAGACTTAGTATTAAGATCTATTGAGCGACTCCTTAATCCTCTGCATGTTGACTGAAAGATTAAAGCACAGAAAAATTATCATCTTCAGGTTTGGACTGGACTATCTCAATGTTGAACAATAAAACAATACATGTGTATATATATAATCGTATAGTGCTATAATGTGAAAAACTAAAGTGAACACACACTGCTACTCCAAACAAGAAAAATAACTTCAGATGTTTTGGAAAGAAGTCCTACAAGCCTGTAAAATAACACAAGGCTCACAGCTTAGGCACTGTTCAGTCACTAGAAATCACTACTCAGCAGTGCTTATTCTAGTGTTTTGAAACAAAAGGATTTAGATGCAATATTTCTAAAAGTGAAGCTGCCCAGATTTTGTAGTAAAATGTATTTGAAACAAAAATTAGTTAGTGACCTTAACTATTTTAAATGAGTAATACACACATTCTGGATGTACAAGCTTGCTTTACTCACTAAAAAGTATTTCTGTTAAACAAAGGAAAAAAGGATTCTCTACAGAGCTTCTGAATGTCACGTTTTATTTTTCTGAAACCACATTTCACAGCACCAGAACTCCCCCAAAGAAAACAGTGTCACTCTGGGAAGACTGAAGTACCTGTGAAACTCCATTTTACCATTATGAGTTTACTTACCTAAAGCTAGCCTTAGTTACCAACAGTTCAGTTTGTGGTGATTAGAACTAATCTGGTTTCCCACAGAAGCCTTCTCAGCTTACTCATGAGACATAGGTTGGCGAAATGGCCTCTTAGACTCAACAACAATAGACTGGATTGCTAAACTTAAAGGGTAGTAATTGGTGGCTCAGCTGGTAGCAGGTTAAGATGCACCACAAAGGCCAATGCTGTGGCAATATTATACGGTACCTTCATCAATAACCTGGGTGATAAGACAGAACAAATCCTCAGAAAATCTGTGGATGACACTAAACAAGGAAGAGAGTTTGACTCTTCAAAGAGAGATTCAACTCAGATGGACCTTGATGAACTTGAGGAATAAGCCAACACAAACCTCATAAAGTGCAAAATGCTGCTCCTGTAGTGCTTCAGTGGAGCCTGGGAACAGACTGGTTGAACAATAGCCTTACTGAGACACACCGGGGGATCACCCTGGCTGCCAAGTTGAAGACGAGCCAAGAGTCTGCTCTCATTGCAAATAGGGAAAGCGAAGAAGAGTGAAATCAAAGGAAACTCAACGCTGGTGAGACTGCAGCTCAAATACTGTGTCTTATTTCCAAGCCCCCCCGGTTGAAAAGGAATTTGAGAACCTGGAAAGAGTCACCAAAATGGCCTTGAGGATGATGTTTGAGAAGCACGTGATGGAGCTGGGTTTGTTTAGTCTAACAAAGAAGCAGCCTAGGGATAATCTAATAGCAACTGAAGCTGAAGGTGCATTACAAAAACAATGGAGGCAAACCCTTCTCAATATTAACCCACCACAAAACAAGAGGCAAAACCCACAAGTAATGGCTTGAGAGGTTCAGACTGGACATTAGAATAAACACCTGCAATGTGGTTTGTTGCCGTACTCAAGAGAGGCAATAATCTTTTTTTCTCAGAGGTTTTCAAGACTCAGCTGATAAAGCCACAGCTAGCAAATGAGTGTTATTCATAATCCTGCTTTGAGCAGGAGCCTGGACAGATGAGCCTCAGAAGTCCCTTCCAACCAACACTCCCACACACCACAGCCAGCTCTTCCATCATGGAAACTTTTCCACTTCCCACACCAAAACCTGAAGTTCTTAACAGACAGACAAGGGACAGATTTAGCAGTTACGAAGAACTCTTCTGTACTAACTCATTAACTAGAGACTATCACCAGCTCCTAAAACTTCTATCAACAAAACACTTTCTTGCAATCAGTAAGAAGGTCTCTCAATAAAAGAGCAATGAATGATTCTTCAGAAGCACTTACACAACTTCAAGAACACAAGTAAAAGTCTCATTCTTGAAAGTGATTTAAATGGTTCCATTCACTGAAGGCATGTTTACAAGAAAGCCAACAGGCATTAAGAGCAAAAGAGTTTATTACAAAACCTGGAGAATTTATTACTCAAGCTGGAGCAATTTGTCTTACAAGCACGTACTGTCCGCGTACCAAAAAAGCAACACAAAGCCATAGGAAGTGTGTGCAAGTGTGTGTGTGTGGGGGGGAAGTGACAGCTAGTATTTTAAATTTAATACCCTCACTTACTATATATATTACCTTCTCTATCAATACCAGCTCCAGCAACCTTATTTAAAAAGCACACGTGCCAACACAGGCTTAGCATAATCCAATATACAAAATCATCAATTTGAATTTAAGTAAATGCTTTACCAGAACAAACCTATAGGTAGCACAAATCCTAAATGAACATCAGTAGTTTTCACTATGAGATGAAGTCTGTTTTCTGTGGACTCCAAAAAAATATATCAATTAAGAAAATCAAGCATATTGTCCAAAGACAAAATATTATTCCAATGGCATCATCTCTATAGGAAAAACTTTAGAGATTGTAAATTCAAGATCAGTGGAATGCATTAGAATTGACTTTAAGTTACTTGCATTACATTTTTTTTTTATACATACACACATTTGAACTCCAGAGAGGTTTCAAAAATAACAACTTCTAGACAAAGAAGTATTTATTGGTCACAGAGGAAAAGTCATCACAAGTTTGATTGTCTTGTTCTGCAGTTAGCTTATTAACATGATTAAAGGATTAGCCTTTACAGTACTCGTGGGGGTTCTCTTTCCCCTTACTGCTGCATAAATTATGACTTCTACAAAAATTTGTTCTGTTCTTTAAATCCAAGTTCTCCTGCACACACAGCTGTTCATTTCCCTTGATCCTGTACTGGAAATGTGTACTTCTCTTCACACTTAGCCCTGGTGTACTTATCCACAATTTTAGAGTCTGCACGACAAAAAGAAACCAAGATACTGACAAGTGATTTCTGTAGGCAACACCACTGAGAAACAATTCAAATGCCAAAGCCAGTTTCTCATTTCTTCACCAGCAAGCCACGAGCAAATCAGCTGTTTTGACTAAGTAGCATTTTCAGCATTTCATCTAGCTTGGACAGGTCACTAGGAAGGAAATCATACACAGAATTTAGCATTCCCACTGTTTTCTTGTAGACTCAAGCCCAAAAGCAGTTAGTAAAAGCTGTATTTCAGAACTTAAAATTCAAGAAATACAGCCTCACCATCCCAGGTAAAGAGATTATAAAGTATTCACACTGATATCAGCAAAGGAAATATTTACAGAATAGCTGTCAGGCTGGATATGGAACAGGAACTAAGACCAGAGAGATTACACACATGATGAAACACATCCTCCCTAACCTCTCCCTCCACATACAAGTTTATATTCCACTTCTTTTAAGAGGGCTTTAAAGTTTAAACCTCAAATGGTATATATATTTTGAAGGCAGAGCTTTCCACCACCCTTCCCTTCATCTCAGCCAGCCATTTCTGTACATAGTCATACAGAATCTGGAAGACAATTCTTCTGGTCCTCTGCACTTCACATAAAACCACCACATTGACACAACGGGCAGTATATAGTGGTGCACCTTTATCACGCTAAGACTAAGCTAAATTGATTTTTATCACAGCTGTAAGCTAGCCAACATGTAAGCAAATTTATCTCCTTACAGTACTTCTTCAGCTTTACTGAAAGCAAAGGCTGAACAGTAAGTCAAGCTCTCATCCTCCAAAGGACTTCTAACAGAAAGTAGAATCTTCTACCTTTAGGTGACTTATTTAAATGAGGAGTGATCAGCAGTCTGGTTACTGAACAGCCTTGAGACATATGATTTGGACAAGGAACTTATGCAAAAGGCAGCAGTTCTCTATCTTATCACGAAAGCCAGTTCTTTCAGTTTGACAGCCCAGTTCAGAGTTCTTCATGTTACTGGCCCATACTTAGAATCAAGTTGTTTTTGACCACATAACAAGCATCTTTCATGTTAAAATGGCAGTGAGATTTAAGCCATTTTATACTCCCTGACCTTTTGAAATGCAAGCTTTCTGCTGCAAAGCAGGAACAACTATCGTCTGCAATGTTTACTTTTGCTTGGCTGTTTGTTCATTGGTTTTTTAAGAAGTCGTGAAACGTTTTCAGGAAGCTCAGTGATCCCACAGATCTTCTTCCACACATGTATTTCCCTCAACATGAAAACAACAGTAGAAAGAATATTAGTAATGATTTAAGCTACAAGGCTACTACAGGGCATTCAAAGGGCTTCTCAATAAATGTGCTGACTTTAAAGTGTCTGTCCATCTGCACCACTAGGATGAATGAAAACATCAGTGGTATCAAAACATACCATGCTCTATACAGCCTCCTCCTTCTGTGCCCTATCATTGTCCAGTTCTTTCATGAAACATGGTCTGCGTTCCTAGCTCTGCAAATGCCACTATGCACTCTGGGCAGGACAAGTGGAAAAAATAAAATCTCCTCATATCTGGTCTACAGACCCAGCACATATCTCACTTCTGATCTGCTACCACAAACCACTGTCACTTTGGCTATAAACTGACAGAGTATAGCTGAGGGCATTCCCAAGCACTGATTAAAAGTCTTAAAATATATATTTATATTTTTGCTGTAGTCACTCTTCTGCATTCTTAAATGAGAGCACAGAAACGTTACCAAAAAGCCAATGAAAACAAAATGGATTAAAAAAACAGACTAAATTGATACGACCAACATTAACCTTCTCTGCCATGTACCTGGGAGCTTCTGTACCACTGTTTTATTTATGTCAAGACTAGATAGCACAGCACATATTGGTACCTTCAAATTGTCCTTGAGAATGACAGAAATGGCTCCAAGGCAATCTGCCCCATCTGCTGAGTATCCAGTTAGGATGATGAACTAGACCAGCCCAGCACAGGCTGGCGTGCAGCAAACTCTTAACGCTGCACTCCTAAATGCTGACCAGAGACTTGTCAGACACAGCAACCACCAGGCTGTTTAGTGGCTGCTTCTTACAGCTGAAAACAAACTTATACAAACCAAAATGGAATTGAACTCTGAGATCACAGGTTCACTTACCACTGTGAAAAATATTAACACGAGGCAAAAACTGTGTTTCTCCAATTCCTGTCTGCTTGTACTTGGCTCCACATAGCCACTACAGCAGTCAGGAATTACCAGGAAACATGGAAAAGAGTCACATTTCCTTTCCCTAGGAAAATCTAGATGTTTACACCAGGTTTTCTCTATCCAGAGAGAAGGGAGATGAAGCTAGCAAATCTGCATGGAAGATGCACGTGGTCACCACCCTGCATCGGAAATGCTACAATGAAGACAAACACACAACTTTGTACAGAAATGCACTGATTACACTTTCAGTAAATTCTGCACCCAGAGAACAACAGGCAGCAATAGAAAATGAACCCTTTCAAATACAATGCTTTGGAAAGATATGCAAAACCCATGACAGTCTAGAAAACAAGTTCAGAGAGCAAAGTATTATACAAAGTAAATTATTCTGATAAAAGTACTTTTCAGGGTCAAGAGGAAACATAGATGTTCTTGTTGAATGAGCTCTGTGATCCTAAAAAACCACACACTTTTAATGATAAAGGTACCATAAGTTTTATTTTAAATCTAATGGTCACTCTAGGTATAAGAAAAACTGAAAGCCTGTTTATCGAAACAAAGGCAAGATGTTTACATATTGACAACAAACACTTCATGTTTGGTGCTGCGGCAACAATTAAGTAGCTGCTCAGGTGACAAAAACAGCACACACCATCCAAATGAATTGACTGTCAGTATTTTTTTTGTTTGTTTTAGTTTAAATATTTAATCTTGTGGCCCACCTACCACTTCAATCTTTTATCACCAACTACGACTTAGGAATGTCCCTTCCCTTTCTGAGAATCAGATTTGAAATAAGATATCAACTGTTCACACTTCAAAACAATTACACAGGACTTCCCTGGAATGAACGTTGTCTACCTAAGGAAATCCTTGTCTGGTTAAAGTGAGCAAACATCTAGGGGTCTCACACTTGGAAGATTCAAAGTCTTGGGTTATGTACACATCCTTGAATAAATAAAGACAAAATCGGTCAGATAACCAACACTACTGTTTTAAAGGTGCTTGTGTGGAGACAGTTCTTCCATGTAAGTCTTTATTCCAACAATACACATCATTATATACACAGAGACAATGAATTGTCTCAATTATTTTTCTCCAGTCTTCCAATACCCATAAAGAACTATAATCAGCAAAACTCAGCATAGATGCCAGAATTACTCATACACAATAAGAGAAAGGAGAACCAAAAGTCATCAGCAAAGTACCATCTGAAAAGAATGTTAAGGGAGCAGTTAGATTAGTGGATTTCTAGTTTCTTGCCTTAAACCAGTAACTGATTTATTACTGCCAGGACATATTTTTCTTGGTGTACTAACATAAAAAGTAAAACAAGATAGCATTAAAAAATTTTTAAAAAAATATTAAAAAAATGAAGCTCCAACATCCTATTCTAGGAGTGTTTTACAGAAAAGCAGAATATAAACTGTTAATCCCCAACATACAGTTCTGAAGGTTAACTCATTCCAGGCATGTGATACAGACACATCAGTACTAGCTAGAAAAAACATTCAAGAATAATTATCTACTTGACCTTATATTCTTTCCCAACAACTATTCCTGTAATTTGACATTGTTTAAAAACATGATTCTGAAGTTCTTGCTCTGATTGTCTTCTGTATTTTCTTCCAGCTGGGAGAAAATAAGCCCATCTTTCATTGTGCTGTGCAACCCCAGTCTTGTCTTGTCAGGTTTTTGTCAACCAAGTAACAGAGAAGCCCACACATTTTGCTAGACCAGCTCCACCAGGTAAACTAAACAACCTTAAATGTTATTTCTGCAATCCAGTATTTAAAGGCATTAGTCTTGTAACTTGCCCATAATTAACAAGCAACACAAGCAATAACAATCAGATATTCCAATTACTCTAACTCAAAGAAGACATTCCTTCCCTTCAGCAAAAATGTACATTCTGCATAGGTCAGATGAGAGAATACCAAGTGACACCCACAAAGTAAATTCTACTCAAGGAGACATCGGAGCAAGATTAAGATATCACAAACAGAACTACAGCAGTCCCAAATATCAACCTACCCTTGCTGAGGCCAAATACACCCAGAAGACCTACCAGACTCCTAACACCTCGGTAATACATGGCTGTAGGAGTAAGTGATGGTGTCTTCAGAAAAAACACTTGCTGTCCACAGGACATCAAAATGGGATTTGTGCGTGTATTATGTTGGAAAGATTCATATTTCTCTCACTCTTCTGTGACTCAAGAAATACTAACAACAGTAAAAAACAGAAGTCTTGCATTAACCTCTGGTTTACTGAAAGGAGAAAACAGGATGGGAAAACTCATCTATAACCTACTCGCTGGGACTGGGCAATCCCACAAAAAGTTGGTCAAGATGATTTTTTGAGGTCTTTTGAACCGGGGCTGTTCTATGATTCTAACTTAACTTCATCAAGACGGTCTACATACACTAAACTTCCAACTGCAACTGCCTACCTGCTCCCCTCCATTTTGGCTGTAGCATGGGCAAACCATAGCATTACAGGGATGATGAGTGACTTTCATAATGGGTAGGCTGGGCTCTGTAAGCATGCCCCAGAGGCTTTTTCACGGACATACTCCACTCCACAAGCTCCTCCAAGGAACCATGTGCAGTAGCACAGCCTATCCTCTGTTAAGGTTTTTGTTCCACTCTTTTCTGAGGGAATGAGGGTCACCTCATACACCAAAGAATATTATAATGAACAACTCTGGCTTCAGCAAAGGCAGACATCCACATATGCTCCATCCTGGTGACTGCCATCAAGGCCTGTCACCACCGGCTACAAGGACTGTTCCTGATGAACAGCATTAGACCTGTTTGTTCTCCTGTTTCACCTTCAGTTGAGATCGGGGGGTGCTTTCAGAGAAGCACTGCAAGCAGATACAGATAAGTGTTTGCAAGCACGGGCTGACCCCAATTTCAGTCTGCTGAAGCAGAGGTTCTTAAAATTAGAGGATGAGCTACCTCTTCAGAAGGGCTTTGAGAGGAAGGCATTACATGTGGTCTAGTTGGTTGCTATTTTTGTCATTTTAAAATGGATAATGAGGAGAAAAACCCACAGCTATTCCACAACTGAAGACTGTATTGTTTTCTGTTGGAAACAGGTCCTCCAACTTGTCCAGATAAAATCAGGCACCTGCCTAGAGCTCACCAGTAAGTCAGTTATTTCAGTTTAACATACTACTTTTTTTTCCCCTCATGCACGTTCCCACCACCCTGACTTTATAACTCGCTGGCCCATCCCAGGGGAGAGCAGGGAAGCCTGCTTATCGGTGGGCTGGGGGACCCTCTGGCACACCCCGTCCCGCTCCAATGCGCTTTGGTTTGCACGGAACTCGTAGGGTCCGATGTACCTACATGGCACTTGTCACCAAATAGCAATTACTTGGTTGCCGTTTCTTGGCTGAAGACTAACAAAATAAACCCTTCCTTGTTCACGTCTGGGTTGGCGCAGCGACCTTTCCACACAGGGAAGAAGGGCACCGGCGGACCCCGTCTCCCCTCACCACGGAGCCCCCTCCACCCAGACCAGCTCGGCCCGGCCAGCCGGCGGGGACAAAGGAGGTAAGACCCCCCTCCCCCGGGCGGGCAGCGCTCACCGTGCCGCC
>NW_010389312.1:0-721 GCF_000710305.1 Buceros rhinoceros silvestris
CTCATCCCCGGCGGTGCCATGCTCCTTCCCCCGTTCGTACTTTTTTCTCCTTGGTAAGAAAGTCTAAATGCACAGACCCGCACAGCTCACTCTCCCCAGCATGGAGAAACACACGCAGCATCTACTAAGCTGCCTCAGCTTTATTTTTTTTATTTTTAATAGGGGTTTTGTAGTTTTGGGGTTTTTTTTTTAAAGGAAACATCTTAATTTCAAGTATTTCAACTTCGGGGCATGGCAATGGCAGAGAAACATTCAGCTGCTTTACAGCCTGTCCCGAAAGCAGGTAGCCCACACTAGCCTGGCTTTACACCCGTCACTGACCCCCCAAATCCTGACTTTAGTGCCATGAGCCTTTTGCTGAAGCACGTATTTATTTGCTGAACTTGAGGATGCCACAATGGTGACCCAGTCTGAGAACGAGGGAATGGGCTGGGAAGGACCTTTTGTCACCCAGTCCAACCCCGCAGTGACCATCAGGGAGGGAAAAAAGCCTCCTGGTTGTTTAAGGTACCCCCTACTACTGGCCCAGGCAGTAAGTCAGCAATTGTGGGAAATCCTAGGGGCTGCTGGGTCAGATCTTGCTTTCGAGATTAAAGTACCAAATAAATCAACGAGTTCAAAAATTCCAAAGAATAAACAGGGTATGGCCTGGGGTCAGGAGCCAAAACCCACACAGGGAGGTCTCTGCATCGCAGCAAGACAAGTCCAGACCATCTCTGCC
>NW_010389312.1:780-2744 GCF_000710305.1 Buceros rhinoceros silvestris
AGCAGTCCCCCCTCCCGCATTGCCTCCACCCCGTCAGCCGGGCTTCCCTGGTCGTCCTCCCCGGGCAGCAACAGTCACTCGGGAGGGGAAGCACTTACGGGCAGCTTGTGCCAACACTCTCAGTGAAGATGAAAGCTGCGGGAGCTGCCTGAAGCTGCTGCCAAACCTACTTCTCATGGTCGAACCTTGAGGGGGAAACGAGCTTGTGTTTCTATCTCAGCAATACGAACACGATCACAGATATCGTCATTATGAGGGAACTGCTGGTGGCACAGGGGAGCGACCACCTCGGAGCGGGACAGAGGCCCCCAGCCTGCGGGGGAGCAGCTTCACCCCGGTGAGCTGGAACCAGCAGAACCAGTCCCCGGGAGGGTTCCCCCAGCTCACGTCAGACCCAGCAGCTTCCAGGCACCGCCACACCCCAGCAGGTGCCCTCAGCACCCCCCGACCCCGCCGAGGGTCAGAGGCAGCCACCAGCAGCCACACAGGAGGAGCGCTGGCAGCTCACCCCTGTGAAGAAGCTGTTTCACAAACCTCCTCTGCTGAACGGAAACAGCATCACAGACCAGCGAGTTACCCAGACTGTCACACCCCTCACGTGGGGGCGATGCCAGCAGCAGGTCACACCCCAGCAGCAGCGCCCAGAAACGCACGCGCCTGTTGCGGCACCTCTGGAAAAGGAGCTGCTAGGGTTGGACAGAGCACCGATTCATCCAGCCACGTGTCAACAGGGTAAACCTCATGAAGTTAGGTTCTTTATTTCCATTTTCCAAGTTTTGGTTAAAATATCAGCTTCAAAAATAAATGGGCAAAGTCAGGTCATAGAAACTTGCGGCAACATAACTGAACAGCAAAACCCTCGTGAACTACAGGTGAAACCGGGAAACGTCACCTCGGCTCCAGTTCAACATCACACCCTGTCTCTGAGAAGCCCGAAGGAGCAACATGTTTCACCTTCCCTCGGTCTAAGATTACTGCGAGTACAGGAGTAACTAGAAAAACGTTTCCTATTTCCAACGGTACCAGTATAGCAGAAAAATATTTACAAAGGTATCTACAGCCCCCGCCTACAGCACTGGGACACTGCTCCAGCACCGCCTCCTGCTCCTCCTCGGCCAGTTGTCCTCCCCAGAGAGGACCCGATCACCCCCCCAGTCCTGCTCCAGTTACGAGCCTTCCTGCTGGTCTTCGATCTTCGGGGCCAGGTAGTACTTCAAGTGTCCCATGTCAGCGATCTTGTACTCCACAACTGGGAAGATAAAAGCAACAGCCTTTAGGTGGGTCTGGGGAAACGCAAACGGGTCAGGAGGCTGCTGTGGGTCTGAGGTCAGCACTCCGCGAGGTTTTCACGGCGCTGCTCCCACTTACCGAGAGGAACATCCGCAGACATGCTGAGTGTGACTGTGGGTGACAGGGGAGTGGCTTTGGTGAAGAAGTTCAGGTACCTCAGGGCAAAGGTCAGCTGGACGGGCTCGTTCATCTCTATGGTGACCTGGAAAAGCAGCAGCCAGTTCCCCCCAGTCCCTCCACCTCCGGGATCTCCAGCACAGGCAGCCCCGTGCTCCCGCCCTGCCGCCAGGCCCCAGGGGACGGGCCTAGAGCTGGCAACGATTTGTTGGCTGATTTATAAACCAGAGAAATACATGAGCCAGTCACCAGCATCACCCCGCTGTGGGTCGGGGAGCCAGAGGTTTCTGCGCACACACAGACACCCCAGGAACCGCACGCATCACTCACTGCCTCCTCCTCCTTATCCACGTTGCTGGTCTGCGACAGCTTGATGTTGCCATTGCCCAGCTCCCCGTTGGCCGAGAACTTCACCCCGTCCTTGGCGCAGGAGATGACGACGGCATCACCGATGTGGCTGAGGTCCCGGCAGATGCGGGCGAACTCGGCAGAGGGCATTTTCACCACACAGCTGTACTCCTGCTCCTGCGGAGGGAGCGCGACACTGAACTCCTGCC
>NW_010389312.1:2814-3298 GCF_000710305.1 Buceros rhinoceros silvestris
CGCGACACTGAACTCCTGCCCAGGAGCCTGGGGGGTCGCTGCCCTCGAGCGTGTCCAGCTGCTGCGCACAGAGACAAGCCCCGTTTCTGAGAGCGTGTGGCCAGCCACTCGAGCTGCTACTCACCGGAATTCCAAGCTGTTCCACATCAAGATCCATCAACTTCATCTCATAGTCAGAAACCTTCTCCTGGTCTGAAGAACAAAACAGTTTGACCAAATGTTTCCAAGAAGTAATTGTTTAAGATTTGCCCCTTCTCTTCCCCAAACAAACCCACCTCAGTTATGACAATGAGATCCACTTCCTTTAATTAGAGCTAGAAATCTAAGGCTTTGCTGTAAGGGGACAGCAACCTGCCAAGGGCACGTGGCCTGAAGAGTCTTTCTCTGACAGAGAAAGTATCGGTCAAGTGAACTGAGCTTACATAGAGTCCCAGACTGGTTTGGCTTGCAAGAGACCTCCAAAGCTCCCCCAGTCCCACCCCTG
>NW_010389313.1:0-10400 GCF_000710305.1 Buceros rhinoceros silvestris
AGAGAGCTGGCTATGAAAGAAATTCTTTATTTTGGTGGAGATACTGGAAACTGCAACCCCGAGTCGGTGATCGCTACTCCAGCTTTACTTAAAAAGTTTATTCGGAGCGCACCAAAAGACTATGCCCACACATTGACTACCATGTTGTGGAGAGAGTCAGATGATCCCGGTGAAGAACTGACTGTAGGGGAGGTGTGCAACCGAATTCGTCAGTATGATGACATTACTGACCGTCAAAACCAAAAAGCTCTTCTTGCGGAGGTCCGGAATCTAGCAGATGCTGTTAGGGAGATGCGTGAGGTGGTTAGTGAAACTAATTCTCCATCAACTAATTCTTCTCCCAAAGCTAATAGAAACAAGCGGAATCAGCCACAAGGTGATTACCTGGGCGAGAGCCGGAGATGGGAACAACAATCGCAGAGGTGCAGAAACTAGCAGATGCCGTGAGGGAGATGCGTGAGGTAGTTGGTGAAATTAAATCTCCATCAACTAATTCTTCTCCCAAAGCTAATAGAAACAAGCGGAATCAGCCACAAGATGATTACCTGGGCAAGAGCCGGAGATGGGAACAACAATTCTCAGCACGTGAGTCACACCATAAACGACGCAACAGCGATGACTACGGCCGGAGATGAGTTTCTCCAGCCTCTGGTGAGAGACGCAGTAGATCGCGGAGTTTCCCTGGCCAGAGACAGATTGCTCCAGTCTCTAGTGAGCGACGCGACAGACCACGGAGCATCTCTCCTGGTAAGAGTATCGTACGCCGTACAGATCCTTCTCCTGGCCGTAAAGTCCACCTACAGGGCTAGGGCGGCCCTGCCTCTAGCCAGGTGGAGGAGAGGGATAACCGTGTGTTTTGGATTGTGTGGATTCAGTGGCCTGGCACATTAGAGCCACTAAAGTACAAGGCCCTGGTAGATACAGGTGCCCAATGTACCTTGTTTCCCTCACACCATAAAGGAACTGAAACCATTACTATTTATGGTGTGACAGGAGGCTCGCAGAGCCTTACGCTGATAGAAGCTAAGATCAGCCTCACCGGACTTGACTGGGAAACTCACAAAATTGTGACTGGTCCAAATGCCCCATGCATATTGGGCATTGACTTTCTCCATAGAGGGTATTTCTAGAAAATGCACTTAAAACCTATCCTTACACATCTGTCCCGAATTTTGTCACCGCGGGGAGATCTGAATGATTAGAGACCTCCTGGGTAAAATGAAAGCTCAGTAACAAAAGAAGCAGTTTCTAGCATACCGTAAATTTGAACCCTAGCATAATTAAATCACAACTATGTCCTCGTTAAAAAGTTACAGTTATTACTACAGAGGTAACTTATCCATGCACAGTGCATCTCGATGTACACAGGCGTTTATTGCTCATGCATATTCATTATAGAAACAGGTGAGTGGGTTCACACAAAAGAACACTCAGAATTAAAATTTCCCATCTTTCCAGTTTTTTCCTCCTTCCACTATTCACAGCTTTTGCATGATTCTGGTTATTTAGCGGATAAGAGATTCTTAGTGGCATCTGATCACTGGTGCAAGAAGGAAGGTTTGAATGACACAACCCTCCTCCTATTTTTATTAGTTAGATTAATGCAGTAGCTGCCAATATTGAAAAACTTAAACCCAGTGAACTATTTTTCAAATATTACACATACACAGGCCTCTCCGTTTTCATGTTCTTCATTTTCATAACCATGTCGTCTCACAATATCTTACTGGGCTAAAATAGATCTCAGATAAAATTCTCAGAAGTACCTACAGTTCCACTGACTTTAATAAGATGTGTGTTCTTTGCTGCCATGAGTGCTTTCCAGCTGCCTTTCAGCTATCTTTTGAATACAATCCTTATTTGAAATAGATTCCAGGAAATTATATCCCAGCAGTTTTCCAAGCTTTATCTAACACTGACAACCTTTAAAAAAATTTTGCCAGTTGTCTCACGACTTCAGATCAATCCCTTAGTGTCTCCACTCTAGAGAAAGACTACACTGAAGCAGATCTCAGAAGGCTGGACCTTGTTCCAGTGAAATTTCTGCAGTGATCACAGATTTTGCTCTAAAGCAGAGCAGGCTTCAGGGAGGTTCCCAAAGTCTCTTGCAAAGGCAATAGGAGGAGGCCAGGATCACTTCACAGAGCACCATGACAAAAGGCCTTTTGCTGCTTCACAGAAATTTCAAAAGGCCGCTAAATATAATTTATCACTTTCCCCTTCCCTACTAAGCTGGTAATGTTTCTCACCATAGAAAATTCTCAGTTATTTATTTTTGTTTACCATCTGTTGCTACAGCATGGGTATAAGAAAGTTACTTGGAAAAAAAAATAATGAAACGTTTATGAGCAGACAATAATTTTTGATCTCCATCTCATAATTAATGAACCCAATGTTTGTTTTTAAATGGAAAAATCAAGGCTAGAGAGAACATTGCACAAATATTACAGTTTTGATAGTCTTCACGTATAGTAAAACTACAAGGAAAATGTTCCTTAACATGCTAATGAAAAAGAAAACACTGTAAGAAGAAAGTAACACTGTTAACACAGTGGGTGGATCTGGTCTCAGACTGCAAAGAAATGGGCAAACGATAACTAGGCATGTTACATGTGGCTTTGGAAAGCAAATTTTAAAATCCTCTTCAGCAACGCAATACTTGCCTTGAAAAATGTAGGCTCTCAGTTTTTCTGGCACCTGGCAGAAGTTGCTTTGTTCACATTTTTAAATTAACACTGTTCAATACCAGCCAGCCATTTTGTCCACGTGTCTCAAGGCAAGAGAAGGGTATAGAAAACCTCTGAATCTTATTTAAGGCCTTCTTTCTTTGTTATTTAATCAAGCCAGTAAATAAATAATAAAAAAAATACCACCTTGGTCCACAATGCAAGAGTGCCTTTACAGAAATAAGGAGTCTGGGAAGACTGAATACCATAATTACCTCTAATTTTGAAAATGACCACTGCTGAATGTTTTCTGAGGGTAAAAGTGTAATTGGTTATAGATCAATAAGTAATGTCATTCAACAGGAATTATTCTGTTCCTGCAAGTAGAGAGATTCTTAAACCAACATCAAACTAATATATTAACAAAGCTGAGACTAATCTAAACAACAGAATTTTATACTGCCTTAGTTATGTTTATTTCAACAGAACATTTATTTATGTTGCCATAAAAATCCAGATGCTTTCAAATTTGATTGCTAGTTATTTGCTTTAAGGCAACTGAAATTACTTTCTTAGACTTCCTAGCTTCACAATTTTGCTTTCTGCTTAAGATTCATCATCACAAAGGAATGGTGAAATCAGAGGATAAATTCTAATATTAATAAGAAGCACAGTCAGTTGTGATACACTGTAATTCCCCCAGCAGATTTCAGATTAAATCCTCCAGGATTAATGTACCTTCCTCAGACATTGCTAAAACCTGTTTTATGTAATTAGATTGCAGTAAACTGCTGTATCCGTACGGGTATCATGGTATGATTTTTAAATAAAAAGCCATATAAAGTAGCACTGGATAAAGCAAAGGCATTTAGTGAATGTCTGAGTCCCCGTACAGTATTGTATGCTATAAGCTCTTATCATTTAGTTCACTATTGACCCTAAAGCGTTCATCAACAAACTGCTGTATTTACATTAAATTAAATAAACACAAATATAGGAACAATGAAGACAAGAAGAATATCATGCATTTGTTAATAATACTTACGATATGCAGCTCTAAATAATCTCCGAGACCAGTAGAACTGTCCACTCGTACCAATACAGCTTCTTTTTGAACAGTACTAAACCCTATTGCCAATCTGTCCGCACGAGTGCTTGGCCGATCATTAGGAGGCCACGTGTAAGTGATTTGTCCACCACCTTTGCTAAAGATATATGTTGTTCCCGCTGTAAAACAGAAAGAAAGATAATTAGCTCACTTACACCGATGCAAACCCACACGGAAATCATATGCTTTACAAAAATCAAGATGTTCTCATATAGCAAATGCATTCATCGAGCCTATATTTCAACACGAAGCGGTCTTTATCTCCGAACATTTTGCAGCAAGCAAAATCTCAGTGATTTTTATAAAGTGCAATCAACACAGAATATAACATAACTGCATATGCAGCAACTTAAAATACCATAGCTCTGATTAAGAAAGGCATGTCTATTCAGGAGAGTTCTTAAGCATATGCTTGAAGACCGTGTTTCTGTGACATGCAGAACAGGGATGAGTTGAAACAAATGCTTGCCCAAAGTGGGCCTATGTGGAGAAGAAATCAAGTAACTCCAGCTATCTCATGACTGACAAAAACCTGCAGCTCCTTATTTACACGATGAAGATGATACGCACAATACGATAAGTCATCGTGCCCAGTGAAGCAAGACATTAACAAATACATTCAGATGAGACTTTTACGGATCTGAGGTTTATCATCTTGTGACAGATGGGGATAACAAATGGAAACATACTTTACTTGTCTTGTCAGGACAAAAAGACATCAGTCTACCATCTAAGTAAGCAAAGGCTTATGTGCATAATGCTCAACGTGTGACTTCAAAGAGTAGAAATCTTTGCACACTCTATCCAGCATGCACTTACAAAATCTATAATCTGTTTTAAACAAGTGCTGTAATCTAAAACCACTTAGTACTCAGGTCCTCAACTTCATCACCAGCATATGTCCTCTGGACAAGAACAGCAGCGTATCTGGACATTTTCCATTTAAAACGCCTGTCCTAACAACAGTGTGTAGCGGGCAAATTGTGCACGCACGTTATCTTTCATTTGTGAAGTCACTACAAGCTGTCCACTTCTTTTCTATAAAGATAGGCCAAAGCTTAGGGCGATATGTCAGCACAGTGTAAATACAGAAGTCTAGTTTTACTGGCTGTTCTAAGATGGCTCGCTGTGTGGCCACTCTCAATTTTATCAAACGTCATTCAGTTTATTCCACCCAATACTCTCACTATATACTTCCCATTTCCATGTAAGGAGATGGTGTGTAAGAACATAATTGTCATTTTCCTACTTTCTTTCAAGATTGTTCAAAAACGCTGTGAGCATACAAAAGGATCAAAAATCCCTTGAACATGTAGACATTTAAATCCCAAACCAAGAAGGGCTGTATAGCTACACCACTCATTCAGCTTCCAGATTTCTCAAAATTTTACTCTCTGCTGAGCAAGAAGGCTTTGTCTCAGCTTCAAAGCAAAAGAGCCTTTGAAAAGGTAACCTATATTTATTTCTACCATCACTTTTCCTTTGTGGAATTAGGTACCTACTCATTAGTTTTTTCCAGGACTATTAATCCATAATACTTTATCCACTGTGCATAGCACTTAAAAAACTGTAAAACTCATATCCACACAGTAGCAAGATTGTGCTGTGCTTCAAATAGATCTCTTGGCTTTTCTCTTGATGGCAAAATACCAACCTGTATGTCTTTTGGGAAAACCTGTCAACCCTCTTTAGCAAAGACAAACAGTAACAGGTCTGATACCTAAGGCTTCGCTTACACTCCAAGTGAAATCAGGGTTTATCATCATTGTAAGAGTTGTGCAAGACTAGTGAAGAAAGGGGCTGCGCCTTTAAAAAGCTTGGTAATGGGCATGGGCAAATGGTGCCTCATTTCAGAATGTGTGTGACAAAAACCTAATCTCCTGCTCTCCAACCCTAGCCTTCCTCACATGCAGCCCTCTGAAATAATCACCACAATAGTCTGTGGTGTGCTATTCAATAACGATGCTTGAATCTTCAGCACTAGTAAATCCTAAAACAAAGAGACATTAGACAGGTAATATCACTCTTGATGATCCCCACGTTCTATTCTTTGCTGCTAGTGTTGACTTCAAATCTTGAGCCAATTGAGGAGTGACAGGGTTCAGACCTTCATACAGTGTATGTCACATTGATGTCTGTAGTGAAAAGACTTATTCTGTGTTGATAAAAAACTGAGGGCTTAATCTAAAGCTCATTAAAAACAGCGACAGCCTTTTTGTTGACTTCATAAAATATTGTGTCAGGTCATGAATGAGGTTCTTATACGTAACAAAAATGAGAAGGCTAAGAAGAAACCAACTCCTTACACCTCAGTGTCATAGATGAAGCTGTTAGAACCGTACATAAGATTTAAGTGGGAGTGCAGAATTCTCCTTTTCTTGGATGTAACAGATGTGTTTACTCAGTATAGAAGATAAAGAAAAAGCCTGCCAAGCAATGGTGGAGTCATACTGAATACAATGACCCAGAAGTAACTCTCCAGATCTGAACAATGAGAGACTTTGCTGTTATTCAGAGTGAATCTTTGTCGCAGTTTTTTGCTAAATACTGTCCTTCGAGTAAAGCAGTGAAGAGCAATTCCTTACTGCTGCGTAGAAGCCAAGGTCAATGTCAGTACGGCTGGATAAATCTAGCTGTAAATCTCAAACCATGTAGACTCAATCTTACCTTTTATCCATAACCTGTGACTCATGGTATTTTATGGCAAAGCTTTCCCTTCTTTATAACTGTCCATTTTGTAGGTCTTCGAACTAACTGCTTGTCTGATTACAGGCTAATTAATCCATGCTGATGAATACAGTCTGCCTCTGTCTAAGCTGTACAGAGAGTCATATTCTTTGAATTTCCTGTATTAATTACGAAAAAAATGGGTCGGAAGCCATTTAAGAATAGATCCTCTAGTGTTTATATTTCAAGAAAGACAAATATAATAATGTAAAATTTATTACTCTGAGATTGATCTTGGCTTATAGTCCGACCTCCCATTAACTATTAAAAGCTAGAAACTAAGTAGTTGTTCAAAACCACACTGCTTAAAAAATAACAGAGGAAGCCTGTTTCACTTGCTCCATAAATTCTTTTATGCTCTCTGACAAACCTCATAATGTCTCTGTGTACTTGCAGAACATTGTCACCAAAAAAGTCATCTTCATTCTCTCTCTTAGCTCATGGCCCTGTATTGTTTGGGGTTTATCATCTCAAGAGAACTGAAAGCAGCAGAATTAGAGTGTCAAGAATAGCAATGCCATCAGCACAGCACTTGTAAGTAGGCAACTTTGTAACATGCCAGTTATATCTCGCAGCCGCAGAATTTACTGCATAATTCTTCACGCGCACATGCATCTACACAATGTTGAGGAAAAATGTCCATACAGCTCTTTGAAATTCTTAACCGTGAAAGCATGGTTCCTATTGAAACAAACTGCCAGTGGCCAAGACACAGTAATGTTTTTTAATGGCCTGGGTCTCTGAAGTCCTACTTGTTTGCAAAATTCATCTTTATGAAATAGTGCATTCATTTCAGCAGAGCCCGGCAGCAGCTCAAGGGCATCTGCTTACCTATACAGTATTAAGCAGATAAATATTTTGTTTAGTACCCATTTACTGTATCTATGACTGTGTACAACTGCAATGCTTTTCAATATTTATTGCTCTGAAGTCACATCTGATGTAGTTTAATGGTTTGCTCAAATCAACAGCAAATCAACAGCTTTCTACTTTCCTCATGTTCATCCCAATTTTGTGTTTAAGGTATATTGCACCGAATGGCAATGCACATAATTCCATTTTTCCCATATAATATTAGTAACTTAACGTTTATTTTCAACATTCACATCAAGTTTCAGATGCCAATTAAGTGAAAGCAATGGTTTGACTGAGCTGTGGACCCCAATGAACTATGATTTCATCACGTTCTGTAGCTGAAAAACCAAAGACTGAAGCCTGTAAACCTCAATAATAAAAGCTATTAGCTCCCCTTCCATCAACAGTAAAGCAATTTTTAACTATTAGAAAAAATATGAAGGGTAAGCATTGCTGGTTATAATGAGAAATTACCCAGTAATGTAATTTTCTTCCTTCTGTATGTTATCAGTGCTTTACTTCATTCTAGGCTAGAATGTGAACTCTCTTATTCCCACTGGTAAATAATTACTTGCATTGATAAACCTGCTGAATCCAGTGAGACTATTTGTGCAGGTTACTATTAATTACCAAGAGTGAAGAATTTACAATATGGGGAAAATATATACATATATGTACACACACATTTGCCCAAACATTTATATCACACTCGCTATGTTCAAGGAACATACAAATCTCCATTAAAACTTATTTACACATATGTATTTTCGCTCTGCCCAAGCTGAAGATGCAGAAAAGGACAAAAAAATTTCCATTTTAGGATTTGTACAGATTGTCTAGATTTGTAGATTTCTAAGGTATGTAAAGAAAGGAATGTTTCAAGTCTGTAACATGATACGCCAGAGGGAGAGGGCAAGCTGTTACAAAACCATCAGTTTGCTGAATTAAAACCCAACTCTTCCATGTATTTCTTCTTAGACTGTGATGTGTTATTAATTATTTACACAGAACAGAGAATATATGCCACAGTTGAGGTGAGAAGTGAATGGCCGTTAGGGTTAACCATGGGAAGAAGATGGGAAGAGCTGCTGGAAGATTTCAAACCAGAGATCCGATTCAGATCACTTCCCACCAATCTTGGGCAGGAGTCTGAACTGGCAGGAGCCTGGATTGTAACTGCTTTGCTACAACAACAACATCAGACTTCTCTAAGTACAGGCTTATTACAGGTTTAATAAGAGGAGAGGTGTATTGGATGGGGAAGGGGAAGGAGAAGGTTTTCAGAAGGATCATTTCCTGTAGCTCTCCAAAAAGCTTGAGCCATAGAGGAAAAGAATGGAGAAATGTCTAATTTGCTGGGCAGCCTTCTCTTACACTCCTGGGTAATAGGTTCTAGGAGTGTATTTACGACATTTCTTTGACCACACTCAGCTTGGCAAAACTTGAAGGGTCATAGATTTCCTGGAAACAGAGTGCCACTCGATTTCTAGTTAGGTCCTTAAACCAATCTGATAGCATGCTTGAACTATGACTGTCACTGGTAGTCTCATCGTGCCAGTACCTTTGTCGACTGTAAGCTCACAAACTGCATAGCATAATTCCTGAGCATTACCTCATTCGCTGATCGTCTATTCCACCAGAGTAACTGTAAGAAGACTCACTGACCAAACCAGCACTGAAACTGACTGAGGCTGGGTTATTAATATCTTCATTAATGACCCAATCTTGCCACTTCAGGTAAAGATGCTGAAGAAAATTAAAAGAATGGAAATGTCTATCTGCCTATTGTCAGCCTCGCCTTTCGCTATGTTATGGCTAACCTCGAAAATTCAGTTCCTCTGTAGAACAGACTGAGCCACATCCTGTTTGCGGTGGCTGTTCCTAGCTGAATCTCCAAACTTCTAACACTGCCTGTGATACTACTGAGGTTACATAGGTTAATGGGGTGCTGATTGTAATCTGGAACTGGAGCCTATTTCATAGCATGGGACATGCCTTAAAGTTACGGTCAAGAAGTTAATTTCACCCAGAAAATATGACCACAACCAGCTCAATCATCGGATAAAGCAATTAATTACAATGAGCCAACAAAGCAGTATCCCCAGTATATAAAAGATTCTGAAACAGAAAAGCCTTCACCTCATTGCTGCTGTCTGCTGCCTCTTTTAGTTTATCTATCAACCAGTCAACGCCAGTGTTAAAACAGGTAGGATAAGACACAGCTTCCCCATTCCTAGATACAGAGAAACCATGCTACGTAGCTAACTTCAATTCACACATAACTTTACATCGTATTTCAGAACTTCTCTTCCCAAACCACTACAGAGACCCTGATTTACAGAGCCTAGGAGGCTTTCCACCACACTACATCCAAACTTTCACAGGGATCTGTAAAACTGTAAATCTGTGCACGGTTTATTACATTCAGGTATCCCCAAGAGCTGTCTCCAGGTAAAGGTCTAAGTGATAATAGAACACCACAGACTCAAGTCAAGTTGAGCATCCTGGTCTTTGCAAAAATATTTATTGCAGGTTAGAGGCAGTAACATAAAAGCAATTTTTCCCTCAGATAACGAGAATTGTGATTGTTAGTTTAATCAAATCAGCACCACCTCCCCCTCCAAACACACACACACACACGCACACAAAACAAATTGCCATGGGTTAAGGCTGGGCCGATCACTAGACAAATGACAGGTGCTCTCTACTAACCCCTCTCCCTTCCCAAAGGGGAAGAGAAAGGGAATAAGGGAGAGAGACTTATTGGAACCTGAAACTACTTAAAAGAAAATAATAGCAAAATTAAATACATACAAGTATATACAAATGCAGTACCGAGCCCACAGCTGCAGATGGGAAGCAGATTCAGGAGCTGGGTTCTGGAACTGGATTCAGGAATGCGTGGACTGGAATCAACGGCAGAACAGAGTCTTCCTCAGATGCCGGCCATTAAAGAAGAGAGTTGAAGAAGAGACCCTCATGATCCCTCAGCTTTACACTGAATATGAAGTATATGGAACACCTTGTTGGTCAGGGTAGGGTCA
>NW_010389314.1:0-3488 GCF_000710305.1 Buceros rhinoceros silvestris
GTGCAGATGTCCCTGCTCACCACAGAGGGGTTGGACTCAATGACCCTTAAAGGTCCCCTTCAACCCAAACCAGTTTGTGATTCTGTGAAGGATGAATAAACCCAGAACCTGCTACAGCTCAGTCTGTACCGAGCTCTGCCATAGAGGGGTTTGGTTTGTTAATGAAAAGCTCTGATGAGGAGAGGACTCTCTAAACCCAGACATTCATCTTTTCTGTCCTCCTATGCAAAAAATCAGCAGAACTTCTCCCATAATTATAGACATCTTACACAAGAAAAAGTCTGACTGTTCTGGTCCTTCATGCTCACTCCATAACTGTGCATGGTTCTAGACAGGTAAGTAGTCTCGTCACCTCCTGGGCTGCATTAGGGGTGTTTGAACGATGAATCCAGCACACAAAGCTTTGCCCGACAGGACTGTGTGCTTCCCCAAGCGAAGGTGGTTGTGTGCAGTGCTGTACATGGACTGAACGAGCTGGCTGTTCGTATGGATCTGTGTTAAATTCCACCTTCAGAAAATCACTCTTCTTGTTCATGAATTTTCTTCCCTCATCCAATTTGTTTTCACTTTTACTATGGTGTTGGTGTTTAAAATTCAATTGTTAATTTTCCTATGAAATACATGTCTCTTACCCTGCAAACCAGACTTGCCTATAACGTGAAAACGGCCTTTTAAAATGATATTAAATGCCTTGAGTATACCCTCTTTGTGAAGCTGCATTCCAGCAACAGGTGATTGCCATGCGATGGACTGTTGCTGTTCATGGGTACTGCACGGGGCCTCCTTTCCTGTTATGTTTTGGCGTATTTATCTGGTCAAATTCTGGCATTCTTCATGGGAAACACTCTAACTTCATGGAAAACACTCTGACATGCTGTGAAGTTTGTGTGTGATCATGCCTGGGGCTGTGAGGCTGTACTTAAATCACACCAGTGAGTCGGTGATACGAGCCAACCCCGTCTTTGTCGTCAGCTCTGAGGTATTAGACCTTCACGCTCAGCTCTGCTCTTACTCCCTTGGAGCTGTCAGGCCTGTCGATGGACCCAGGAGCCAGGCAGTGATTTTATTTATTTTTCTTCTCTGTCCGTTAAGGCTGATACTGTCTAACAATGAGTCAGTCAGACAACAGTATCAAGCCAAACGTTATTGATGATGACATGATCCAGAAGGCCGTGGAAGAGCAGTGCCCAGGGGCCATACGAAAGCTTGCCAGGAGGGGAAGTATTGACTTTGAGGATGTGACCGAGCTACAGCTTAGTTTCAGAAGTGAGTATCAGAATATATACTTCCTTTTCTTCTTCTTTTATTAGGGTGTGATGGAGTTAAGCAAGAAGCGGCTAACTAGCAATTAAACAATCATGGTTAGCTTGGATTTGTTCTGTGGAAAGTAACATCTGGACTTTTAGTCCTGCCTGTGTGAGGCGGTTTCGTTAGAGAGAGCCGGATGCTTTTGCTGATGGGTGACTTTGAAGCTGCTGTGATTGTCCCTGCAGTTCTTATTGAACATTTATATTCTGGTGACACCTACAGGCCACAGGCCTGTTGGGCCCTTCTGTGCGTGGCCACATCAAACCCTGGGCAGTCTGGGCTGTGGCTGGCGGTTATGGGAGAGCTGTTTGGTAGGTGAGGGTGAGTCCAGCTCGGTGCCTTCCTCCGGTCATCCATAGCGTTATGGCAGCTTGCCTCTTACTGTGAAACCGGTCATGAACTTGCATTTGCAGCATGAAAAGGAAGAACGTTTGATGCAGTATTTGACTATTTTGGGGGTACGTAATTGCATGGGCAAAAATCAGCTTTTGATTCGTCATTGTGTGCTCCGGGAAAATACTGCCTGTAGCAGCTGAGTTCCTTAGAGCAGACTCTGTGACCTGGTCCTGCATGTGTTTGTCTGCAAGTCGAGAACACAGACCTGTGTGAACATTTCGTGTGTGCAGTCCCTTGCTTTACTCTGCACTCACTGGACGACAGCAGCAGAGCTGCTAACGAAACCCTCTGGGAAGCCGCCACAGGGTTTGGGGAGAGAACTGGGCGGGAGAAGGTTCTGTATTTTCTGTCACCTTGGTCCTAACGTTTTGCTGTAGTGCCAATGGCCTGCCCTTGTGATTCTATTTTTGTAAAGAGCTAAATGCAGGGATATTGATTAGCTCTAAACTGCAGCCTTCACAGAAAGAGACCCCAGCTTGCTCTCCCGTGAGGAGAATCCCTGGAGCAGCAGAGTGCTTTAGGAAAGCTGTAGCTGGCCACCGCTAGCCTGCAAACACATGGAAAAGCTTCATCCCAAACCTCCCTCTTGGAGCAGGGAAGGAAAATGAAGGTCAAGGCCTCCTAGCAGTGGACTCATAAAGCCACTCCTGACTGCAGGGCTATACTCAACATCTCTTCAACGACTCGTTGGCATCGCTGATGCGCACTGTGCGCTGGTGCAGGACACCGAGGTTAACTGGGCTGTTTCAGTGAATCTCGTCCAACCAGTGGACCTCTCAGCTCTCTAGGGCACTCATCACACGCTACCGTAATCTGCTGAAACTCATTTTGGAGGGAAGAGTGGACATGTTTTCCTTGAGCAAGACGGTGTGTCTGCTAAACCGAAAGCTGTCTCACATGAAAAGCTGTTTTCTTTTTTCCCCATGACTTTAGATATCCTGCAGATTGATAATCTGTGGCAGTTTGAGAATCTGACTAAGCTGCAGCTGGACAACAACATCCTTGAGAAGATAGAAGGTCTGGAGAGTCTGGTTCACCTCCTATGGCTCGGTAAGAGACGGGTACTAAGGTCAGATGCCTTCAAAAGCACAAAGCAAAGTCAGGATGTCGCATTCCTTCTCAAACAGGACTGATAGGAGCTTTCCCAGGGAAGGCTGTCAGCTGTCGGATGTCTCCTCATTTGACTGTCAAATGTCAAAATGCCTGAAAATCAGCACTGCGGAACCTGCTTTTAATACATTTGGTGTGGCAGGAAGCGGATGCTGAGATTTCCAGGTCGATTCCAGGGTTTGTGCTTGTATTTGGAGGTGACTTTCAAAAACATTTATGGAACCACCTCTGTGATTTAGAAGCCTGTATTCTGGTTTCAAAGCTAATGCAGCATTTCAGAGCCTAGAACCCACTGACTTTACCTCGATGTGCTTAAGGGCTTGTCATCATTGTCCCAAGAAATGCCCATCCTTGTAGTCTGATGTGACTGCTTTCAACAGCACCGCTCAGTGGAGTGGTGGGCAGAGTGCTGCTGCAGAGCCGTAGCTTAGAGCGTTCTCTGGCAACTGCAGCCACCGGCAGTGGAAATACATCCCCAGGCGTCTTGGGAAATAGCGTGTCAGGCTTCAGTTCATCGGCACATCTTGAAGTGTCGAATGGGTTCTTCCGCCCGGTTGTCTGCGCTGCTCTGCTGCACAGATGACGAATGCGCTTGTGAGTCAGCGGCTGATCACCGTGGGGTGAGCAGGGCGTTTTGAAGCACACTTGTGGGTTTAGTTTGCCCAAAGGCTGCA
>NW_010389314.1:3626-15023 GCF_000710305.1 Buceros rhinoceros silvestris
AGCGGCTGCTGCCTAAGTGTCTTGGCTGTCCAGGGGCTGAGGTGATGCAGACAACCCTCCTGAATCACTCAGTACTGGCCTGAGGGCAAACGCTGCCCTTAGTCATGATGAATGTAGGTGTTCAGACAGATGTTCTGGCTGGATAAGAGGAAATATCATCGAGTGAGGTAGCTAGAGTGAGTATATAGCTCCACATATAGTGCATAGCTCCACTGAGAACAGGACGTTGGGGAGGGTGAGCTGACGTACGCTGGTCTGATGGGAATGACCGTGAGAGTGGGCATCGCTGTGGCAGGCGAGAGTCTGCAAGAAACAAGGCAAGGAGGGTCAAATTTGTCACAGAAATACCCTGCTTTTAGGGCATTTCGCCACCGCTTGTCTTGTATTTTGGGTTTCCCCGTATGGTAGAAATCCCTTTCAGGATGTGTACGTGGACCCTACAAGGAATACCTTCAACTCTCCCTCTCCTTTCAAAGTTGTGTGGACAGCTGCAAGGAGGAGCTGTGAATCAGTGATGATTTAATGCCAAGCCTTTCCCGTGGGACACTGAACACCCCCAAGGAAAACACTGCACATGAAGTCCTAACTGCAGAACCAGGCTAAACGCAAGGTCTGCATCAGGGTGTTCTGCTATTAATAACTCAGCTTTTCCTTGTAAAACTTTTGATTTCTGAACTCTTCCCCAGACTTGTCCTTCAACAATATTGAGGTAATTGAGGGCTTGGATTCCCTTGTGAAACTGCAGGACCTGAGTCTCTACAATAACAGAATCTCCAAGATCGAGAACATGGACACGTTGCAAGAGCTGCAGTTTTTCTCCATAGGGCAGAACAACCTGACCACTCTGGAAGATGTGAGTGCTCCTTGTCTTTGCAAATGCTCCCTGTCAAAGGATCAGATACTCCAAAGCTGACGTTTGCCCCTGTGTCCGAGCCCCTCTTCAGAGGAGGAAATTCTCCTTAGGCTTTCACTGCCTCTGTATGTTTTGGGTTCGGTAAGCTGTTCTGGCATTTTTTGTCTAGATTATTGACCTGTGGGGGCCCGGGTCTGTTACTGCTCTCAGCCATGGCAAAATTCCTGTTGCTTCCCCTGAAAGCTGGAAAAGGAATAAGTAGCTACACAGGAGAAAAGGAGGGAGTGGACACTAGGATTTATTTGGGGTTCTTTTGAGGGCAGCTGACCAATCTAAGACCCCTGGTTTGCCCAACTCATCCACCTTCTGTCTGCACCCATCGTTTATATATGCACAATGTGAATTTAAGTATTTCCTTTCCTGAAACGCATAATTTAAGGTCACTGGTGTTTGGCAGCAGAGCAGGATTCGTACTGCAACGTACCAAGAGCAGCGAGTTTCGAGGCTGTGCGTTTCCCCCGCTGTGGGAAGCACAGCAGTGGCTCTTTCCCCTCACGCAGGTGTTCTATCTCAGGAGATTTAAACACTTACGCACCCTGAATCTCAAGGGGAACCCTCTCTGCGATGACGAGCAGTACACGCTCTTTGTTGTTGCTCATCTTCCAGACCTGAAGTACTTGGACTACAAGCTCGTGAGTGACGCCACGGTGAGCATTTCTGCGTCCCCTGCGTGTGAAATTGGGGAGCTTCGTCTTCCAGAGCATTAATTTTCTTGGTTTGCCAGCAATATCCTGGCATTCAGGGCAGGTTCCCTGCAGAAATCAGCCTTACAGGAACATGGAGTGTTTATTCTGCCTCCACCTAACAGCTGTGAACCTGCAGGCCAAATTCTATAGATCTGACAGAGGGGTAGAGGTGTCAGGGGCACAATGTGAAAATCCGCAGCTGCGTGGGGGAGAGGGGCCTGGTTAACGTTGCTGCGGAGAGGCGGAGCAGGAGTGCAAACCGCCTTAGAGATCGGGGAATCTTGCAGGAGATTGGTCTTGAGACATGGATCCAGGGGAAAGGCGGCTGGTGGTCCTGCTGCTCACCGAGCACTTTGCTTCAGTCGCAGAGGACGGACCATCCAGGCAAGCAGGGACCATCGAATGCACTTTCCGCTCTTGATTTCTGAGACCAGGACAGCGCATCCGCACCGGTAACCTGCGGGGCTGCTTTGACCCCAGGGCTCAGAGGAACAAAGAAGAGCTTTTAGTTTGGGCTCTTTTTTTCAGTAACCAAAGATTACTTGTAGGTTTGCTTGGCACAGAGCAGGAGCTGTACTTGGAATATAAATCACTCTTCCATAGGACTGGGAGGGCTTTCCAGGTCGTTGAGTCCAGTCCCTGCTCTCACAGACAGTACGTCATAGAACTGCATACTTGAATTTGTCAAGCTTCACTTTCCAGCTAATTAGGTTCTTGCCCTGGCTACTACCTTGCCAACCACTCCACCAAAGAGCTTTCTCCTCCCTAGTAAATGTATGAAACTCACTAGCTGATCAAATCAGAGCTCAAATTCTAGAAGTCAAAACAGGGCCTCCTGCTAAAAAAAACCAACCAACCCTAAAGATGAGGAAATGGGGAGAGAAAAGCTTCCTGGGACTGAATCGGCACAGGTTGTACTGTCAGATGGAGTAATATGCCAACAAAAACTGGGATGAGGAATGGATTAGAAACTCCAAAAGTAGTTTACTAAAAAGCCCACAAGGAAATGGAGATGCAGAGGGCACGCAGGTGCATGTTCTAGAAAGATCAAATGCTTGTGCCCAGATTTGTTGAGCAACTCTGGATAATCTGATAAAAATATCGTCTTTGTTTGCAATTCTCAGCGAGAAGTTGCAGCTTTGAAGTATCAAGATCTTACTGAGACGTTGGAACGTGAGGAGGCTCGGGCTCTGGCGCAGATGAAGGAAAAGCAGGTGAAGCAGAAGGAGCTGGAGTACCACAAGGTGTGTTTTTGGTGGCTGGTTGTGTATTGTCTCAGGAGAAAGAAGCACCACACGTACTGATTTCGCTTGTACCTGCTTGGAGATTTAATGAGAGGTTAACATCGACTGTGCTAAAACCAAGTCTAGGATTAATCTCTCTGATCTCTGAATCTCATCTTTTGACTGAGAACAGGAACTGCTGTGCAATACACATGATGTGGGGGAACGTAATTCTTTTGGCTGAACAATGAAACCGCGGACAGAGACCCTGTGAAGCTAAATAGGGCATCATAGCCCAGGATCTATCAGCCTGACACGAGATTAAGGGAATTGCAGGTCTGAGGGAACTGTTAGCATTTGCATGGTGCAGTGACTTTTTCTTCTCCTTCACACTACGTTAATGCTTTTCATTAGTTTTATGGTGAAACTCTTCAGGGCTTTCAGAGACCACTGTGGTGCTGTGAACAGACTGAAAACAAGCCCAGGCAGAATGGTGCTGTCAGTTATGGCCTGGCTCTGTATTCCAGACCTCTGGCTGCAGAGCAGAACGTGGTTAAGTGGCAGGGAGGACACCTGCAGCTCTTCCCTCCGTCCCTCCCTAAAGTCCACCGACTCCCAACTGAAAGGCTCGACACAATTGCAATAAATATGTGATAAAATCATGTAAGATTCAACAGTGGTTTTAGCCTTAGGCTGGAGAGTTCTAGCAGCAAAGCCACGCGTGAACCAGGATGGCTTTCAGCCAGTCGCAGGGTGCTTTGCCTGGGTTGGTTTATCTGTTGGGTTGGTACCACTGGGTTCCTCTGCTGGTAAAGTGCTTATAGGAGAGACACATCCTGAGGACCGGCAGCGGGTTGGCTCTCTATTTTACTTCCATTGCTGGTTCGACTCACATTGCTGTGATTCTCTTCAAAGGCAGCCTTTGTGGAGCACCTGAATGGCTCATTCCTGTTTGACAGTCTGTACGCAGAGGATGCAGAAGCTGCCAAACTGGCGAAGCTCCCTGGAGCGGGGGACCTGCTGCAGGCATATCCTTTCTGGGTTTAGCACACCTACAGCTAAACCGTAATGCCTCGAGTTAAGGAGGCGCATCCACAGGGACTCTCCATGCGTTGCTTTTGTCCAGGGCTGAAAGCTACATTGATCTAAGATCTGAGACAGTCTGTGTTCCATTTTGGAACGGTACCAAAAAAAACCACCGCAAGACCGTGAGACCGCTGACAGCCTTAAAGCTCGATATCTCCTGAAATATGAGGGCTACAAACAAATGGTTTGTGTTACTGGCAAGCTGGCCAACTCAGCTTGAAACATCCCGTCTGTAAAAGCACTCGTTTCTATCACCAACAGGTCATGAGATTCCAGCGCTTTAAATTCTCCCCGTTGTAATTACCATATTCCTCTTCCTTGCTCAAATCAAACACGGTTTCGGTAGCCGCCTTCTCTGACCCTTCAAGAATCAAGGCTTTGTATTTTCTCTCAGTCTGGAATCCACTCAAAGTTTAAAATGAGCTGTGAGATAAATCTCTGTCGGTTAGACGGGAAGAGCGCAGTCGCTAAAATCAGGTTGAAATTGAAGTGGTAGGAGATAGGAACAGACTAATCAGAATGAGATGAGTCGCGTATCTCACAACCTGCCAGAGCTGGCAACGTGAAGTTTTCAGGCCAGCACTTTTTTCTGATCGCGGCTCCTAACGGGGGATCAGCAAGCAGACGCTTTTTGTTTTTTCCTTTTTTCTTTTCTCACTCAGATTAATAGAGCATTGTCAAGGCCAGTAACTTGACCTTCCTTAAAATTGCATTACACTGTTGGGGAAAAATGCATCACGGCTTAACTACAATAGACTCTAGAAACAATTCCATTGCCAAGATAATAGCAGAAGAAAAATTGACGTTATTTTTGTGACACTACCAAGTCAGTGGTTTATTCCGTGCTCTGGCTGTAGGCTCCGGAGCTGTATTTATTAACTACGCAGGCACTGCATTCGCACTTGTGAAGACAGATAGGGTCGTAGGCTCCATTCCGCTGCTGTGTCGGAAGCGGCAGAGAAGTGCATGTATCTCCTGTTTGTCCTCAAGGCCTTTTTCCCCCACAGCTTCCTCCATACCCTTAAGACAGCAAAATCCTACCCATAAATTGTGGATGGATGACCCAGTCCTGCCACAGACGGAAGACTTGGCAGCCGCTCCCAGCAAGAAGCACAGAGTTCACATACCGGTAGCTTGTAACTCGTGTTGCTGAAATTTGCAGAGGTAGAAGGAACGTAGTGTGTTGCTCCACTGAACAAGCAAAACACTTTGACTCTGGTGTCACGTACAGGAAGGAGTTTGTCTCCTTTTGCCAGAACCTTTTTCATTATGGTCTGAAAGAGCATGAAAAACGAGAAGCTGAAGTCTCCGATTTCTACGAAGGCCTTAATGAAGCGTTAACAGCCAACCAGCAAGAAGGCAGGAAAATGATCGTAGACTTTGAAAACGGGAAAAGAAGGGTAATGCTGTTATACTTTGTACAGTACATGATTTCTCTACATCCTATGCCAGCTTTGCATTTTACCTGACAGCGAGGGTAACTCCATTAAAATGAGGATAAGGACTCTGGATTTACACTGTCGTAATAGGAATTGGTACTTGATCCCTAATGGCAGAATCACAGAGTGGTTGAGGGTTGGCAGAGACCTCTGGAAGTCACCTGGTCCAACCCTCCTGCTCAAGCAGGGCCATGCAGAGGACCTTGTTTGTCTAAACAGCTTTTGAGTATCTTCAAGGATGGAGACTCCACAGCCTCTCTGGGCGACCTCTGCCAGTGCTCAGTCACTGAACTGCCTTTACATGGCTTTTAGAGCATAAATCTATACCAAGAAAAATTGTGTTAGCTGATACCATGTCATTAACTAACGTAATGGTAAAAGCTTTTTACTACTTTAGGTAAGAAAAGAATTTAGGGGGTTGAAGTTTCAACCCTTTGGGCAAAGCACAGCCAGCTAACACTGACAGCCTTCATCCATACTGGAAACTCCGTGCAGGGCAAAATCAGCGTGTCATAGCTCGAGGCTTTACAGAAAAAAGGTGGCTAAACATGGTGGGGGGGTGTGTTTCACTTTATTTTTGCCATCCAGAAAAGTTACCGGTCTTTAAAAAAATGGAAATGCTCAACCTTTTGCTTAGTTTAAGTATTTTGCATGAAGTTGGTTTAAAATATAGAGACTTGTCAGATTTAACGCCATGCCTCTTCTCTTGAGGCTTCCGATAGCAATTCTGTCATAGAAAAAGGGGGAAGAAAAGGAAGGAGATTGCAGGGTTATTCAGTTTGTTTTCAAGCAATTTTCTGCTTCATTTCACTTTGTCAACAACCGCTCAAAGAACTTAGAAAAAAAAAGAGATAAAGTGATTGTAATGTGTTTTGACTCTTTTTAAAGCAGAAACTATCTTTTTTCATTCTGCTCAGCTGGAGCTACCCACTGTGGCCGCTAAGGGCGAAGCTTCTAGCGGGATCCCTTTCTGACCACGTATAATAGATGGATCGTGATCTTGTTTCCACAGAAAAAATAAGGGGAGGGGGGAACTAAAGCCTGGTGACACAGTCAGCTGAGCAGAGCAAGTCCCTGGCAGCTGACAGCAGGCAGAGTCACGAGCGCTGGCTGCCTTTGGAAAGCAGGTCGCTGTTATTCAGGTGCCTTGTCAGAGGCGGGCAGGCTGCTGAGCCACCCTGCGCCCGCTTCTCGGACCGTGCTGACTCACGCTGGCAAACCGACCCCATCAGCGCTCAGCCGACGGGAGTCTGCAGCCTTACCAGAAAGGCTGAGATGCACCTTCACTGAACCCGCTCCCCCCGTGTCCTCCATGAAAACAAGCCAACCAACACAAAACCTCCCAGAGCAAACAAACAACAACCCCCCAAATCAAACCCAAAGAAACACGGCTGGGACCAGTTGTGGCCCTTCGTCTTTGTCCGAGGACCTGCAGGCTGGGGAAGGAGCTGCAGGAACAGGACGCAGTGGTCAGCGTGATGGCTCTCGTATGAATGCTGGAGGAGCCGGTGTCCAGCTTGCATGCTCTGTTTCATCAGCATTTCCCCCCTCGTTTACGGGGGGGTTCGGGAGGTGCAGAGGTCCTGGCAGACTCGCTGTGATCCTGTCATCTAAGCTGGGTTACCTGTGACATCGCTCTGCGCTCTGAGGTTGGTTACGGAACAAAGAAGCATTAAAGCCCGTGAACTTTGACGTTGCTGCTCCCGGAGGAGCAGGTTGAGTGGCTGGGGAGCTCTCTGAGCCTCCAGACCTGTTCGTGTTAGGAAAGAAGGTTCCTCACTCTCCCCCCTTTTAACACTGGGTCTGGGGGATCTAGTCCGTTTTCAGTCTTGGCAATGGTTTTTGTCAGAATTCTCCGTTTTAGCCCATTCCATTCCCTCCCAGGAGAAGTGGATTAGACCTCTCAAAACCTGTGTATTTTTTCCCTCCTATTAATGTTTCGTTGTTAACTTATTTTGAACAGACTTGAAAATAATACGGGGCTCAGCACAAGGATTTTTTGTGATCCGAGAAATCATAAATCTTGTCTGATACAAAACTGACGTCAGTATTTAATTCTGAAGGGCAATAAATCCTTGCTGCAAGAGGAAGGCAGGCAATGATACCTAGTCCATATTAAATAGTCCATAGTAAATCCTGACCCTACGGAAGTCAATCAAGATTCTCCTTGGCACCAGGGGGATCAGGATTTAGGGCGGCATTTCTTCCCACCGAGTCGGTGTTAATCTCTTCTTCATGGCCAGCAACGCGGAGAATCTAATATTTTAATTTTTTTTTACCTGAAATGTGTGAGGAGGGGAGCCAAAGCTGGACACGCAGAAGGGGCAAAGCCTTCTGCTGACGGGAGGCTGAGGAAGCGCGTTCCCCACCTCCAGCAGCTCCCCCCGGATCGGCAGCACAGCCGCGCACCTCCGCGCTGTTGACTGCCCAGCCTGTAAATCTGGAGGCTTCCTGAATCATCACATTTAGTTGCAGCTAATCAGCAGCAGGAACTTTCCTCACATATGTAACAAGTTAATTAAATTGCAATGGAGTGCTGAACACAAACTGTATGTAATTTATGTCTCCCTCTCTGCGTTTAGAGGCTGGATGAGGTTTGTGGTGCCGGTAGTTACGATATTGCTGAGTCGAAACGAGCCAAGTACAGGGAGGACATTCATCAGCTGTCAGAAGCCCTCCTTGCCTTGGAAATACGGGTAGATGACCAGCTGGAGGTAAGGGTCAGCCACGCAGCAGCCAGCAGGCGGGGGTCACCTCTCCAGCGCTGCACCCCCAGTTTAGCAGCCCCTTGCACAAAGACGGGGGCACAGCTCCTCCAGCCAGGCTGGTGTTCTGTCTCGCTCTTTCTCTGCTCGGAGCTGATCTGGGCAAGATCAGGCCCTGGATGCTGATCCATTTAGCAGATTTCTGAGAGCACGGTGTGTCCTCTGCACCCAGCCAGGCTGGTTTCTTGGGCTTTAGCGTCGACGATTATCCTGTCGTTTTACAGGTCTGCGTGCAGAAGCTGCTGCAAGGGGTGCGGGTTTGGTGTAATTCTTTGAAGCTGATCTCTGCTGTGACTAAGATGACACACTCTCCTGCTCAGCTCACTGCATTTGCTTGCATAATAGCTGCCTTTTTTCTCCCCAGACTTTTCCTCAAAAACTAGGGCAGGGCCGCTAATGTGCATCTTCAGTTAAAAAAAAAAAAGAAAGAGTAATCTATTTAAAAATTATCAGTTCCACCGCAAGCAGATGCAGCGGTTGACTTCTGTGGACGTGCATGACAGGAAGCAGCTCGAAACAGATTCCTCGCTGCCTCAGGATTGTGCCTGTTAGTGTTTTCTGGCTGGGTCCTGACGGAGCTGCAGCCCCTGACGGGGTGAGCACAAGTGTTTCTCCCCGGGTGGAAGGCAGAAGCGTTGCTCTCCGGGTGGCTGTGTTTGAACTGTTGTACCACGCCGCTGAAGTGCAACACTTTGCAGGTTCTCCACCAGCCATTTCTGAGAGGGGTAATTGGCAGCAGCAGCAGCAGCTCTACTTTCTGGGGACTGAACCCAAAGCTGCGGTAAGCCCAGGCCGTGCTCGTGCTTCCGACGAGAGGCTCTTCTTGCTGCAGCGTGGCGGCGTCTGCGAATACAGCCGTCTCCATGCAGTGCTCAGGGGAGGGTAAAGAAGGGTCAGCTGCCTTGCTCCAGACGCTGGGTGAAGGCATCACGCAGTCTGCTTCCCACCAACAAACTGATTCTCATTTTCTGTACCCAAAGGAGGAAGGAACTTGCAGCACTTTCAAAACACTTCAAACGCTCGAGGCAGTGCTAGTAACAGCAGTGAGCCCAAATTACAATCAGTTGTAGATTCTTCCCAGACACCCTGACTCCTTTGTACGTCTGTGCAAGTTCTAATTGTAATATTTCCTCTTTTTCCCTCTGTTAAGGAACTACTAAAGGATTTTAAAAGCAACGTGGCTGACATGACATCAACATTCATTGAAAACATTAAGGAGACATATCCTTTCATTGGTACGCTGGCCGGGACCTCCCGGTGGTGTACGTATATCTCAGCCCCACATCCCGAAATGAGCCATCAGTGTAGAACACGGCTTTGCTCCTTTCTAAACCAACACAAAACATCTTTCCCCAGCTTTGCAGGATCGGCCGTTTAAGGTGCCCGGCTTCTTTCTGTGGAGTCCGGAGAGCACAAAGGAGCTAAATTCTCCTGTGCTGAGAGTCTGTAGGACATATGCAGCTTTCTCCCCCTTGGGAACATTCCTCTCCCCTCCACCCAGGGAAGGTCTGGTTAGGGTCTTTTCTAGGTACATTCTTGCCTTAGCAACCAAGAAACCATCTACAACTCTTGCTGAAGTTTCTTTAAATGCCCTTCATTTTTGTCTTGTTGATGTCTTCTGGAACAAAGTGAGGTGAGAATACCAAAACGCTTCAACTACAGAAATCTGTTGGCCTGGTGCAAAGAATTTCAGGGCTCAGCTTCTGTCCTGGGAGGCCTCCCTCAGTGTCCTCCACCAACCTGGGCTCACTCTCAGTTCTGCGTGATACACAGCAGTGAGGATGAGACCCAATGTGCAATTAAGAGCAGAAGGAGTATATCCTGACACCACAGCAGCTTCTGGCAGCAGCTGCGGCAGGACGCTCAGTCTCTAGTTACAGCAGGTAATTTTTTCTCTTAAGAGTGGTGTGGTCAGCTTTTTCCTTAACCATCTTCTGTACGATGACCCAGTGCCGGGACCTGGAAAACCACCACCACGAAAAGCTGCTGGAGATCTCCATCACCACAATGGAGAAATGGGCCAAGAATGAGCTCGACGAGGATTTGCCGGCTGATGTTCGAATGGTGAGGGCTCCAAAATAATTCATCTCAGCTAGGGAGTTGGTGAGGAGGCCACAGCCTCTTCTCAGAAGGAACAGGGTTTCCAGGAGGTCAGGACAGCTAAAGCTGTGGCTAAACCAGCACAAATCCTCCTCCCAAGCGGCCCCAGCCACCTGGCTGGACTGCAGTGCCCTCAGACATCAGCACTGCCCAGGACAGAGGAGAACTGCACTGCAGGTTTCCCCGGGCACTGCCCGTTTCCCCGGGCACTGCCCGAGCTGGTGGAGAGCCCAGGAGAGGTGCTGAGGAAACCCCCTCCTGCCTCCAGCACAACTCCCGTCTCCGGCTGATCCCCAGGCAGCCCCAGCCCAGCAGGCACCTAGGCAACGTCTTTGCTGCCCTCGCAGCTGCTTTTGTTCAGGTTCTCCCCGCTGCCACGGGAGAATCCCAGCACCACTGTGCCCTCCTCAAACCTCAACGACTTCAAAAGCCCTTCCTGGAGCTCCCCAGCCTGGGAGCTGCTCTGGAGGTAGGACGTGACGTTTCAAACAGAGCCTTCTCCTGCGCCCTCAGTCTCGCTGTGCCAGCAGAGATCCCAGGAGCCTTTCAGAAAACACCAAGATCGTTGCGGTGCTCCAGTCAGCAGCGCCGCTGACCTTTCTGCCTCCATTATTCCTTCCTGTAATGGCTAAACCACTCGAGTTTTGCATTCGCTGCGGTTTTGCTCTGTCTGGATTTGCCCAGCCCTGCCATTCCTCCAGGTAATCAAGAGCTGACAGACACAAACCAGACCCCTCAGCCCCCGGGGCAGCTCCCTGCTTTATGGCCCGTGCAGATGGCTGCAGCTCCGGCCCACGCTGTGCCCCCATTTTGCCTCGCTGCCGTCCACTTCCACCCCAAAGCAATCTTCACCAGGTCAACAGCTGCACTCGGCTGCAGGGCAGGAGGAGGGTCATCGTGGTTTCATGAAGCCACCCTCCCTTTAGAGCCACGGGGGAAGATGCTGCTTCAGCTAGAAGCTGAGACTCTCCAAAACCCGAAGATTTACCACCAGTGCCACCAGTGCAAGAGCACCGTTCAAGAGCAGTTTTCCCCGGTTTGCCGCAGAGCCCTCCAGAGCCAGCATTTGCTGCCTGCCGGCAGGCGAGGCCGAGGGAGCTGCCTCTTTCCTCACTCGCACTGGGGATCGTGCAACAGCAACAGCGTCCTGGCTTGTCCCAGCCATGGTGTGGCCAGCCCGAGCCG
>NW_010389314.1:15432-15937 GCF_000710305.1 Buceros rhinoceros silvestris
CTGTCCCAGGCTGCCCAGGGCAGTGGTGCAGTCCCCATCCCTGGAGGGGTTTCCCAGCCGTGTGGAGGTGCTGCTGAGGGACAGGGGGCAGTGGGGACCTGGCGGTGCTGGGGAACGGGGGCACTCGAGGAGCTCAAAGGGCTTTTCCAACCAAAGTGTTCTGTCATTCCATGACAGCAGTGCACTCCATCACTCCGTGGTGAGGCCCAGATACACCCTCGTGAAGGGCAGAGCTCCACGTTCCTCCCAATGACTGGGGCTTTGTCTGTCTCCAACAGAGGCCTGATTTTCTCCCCGCCACTGCCTCAGAGTTACTGTGCTGCTCACTCCCAGCTCCACTGCTTTCGCTGCACGCCTGCCCCCTCCTCTCATTCGGTCTCGTTACCTCCTAGCTTCTCAGGGACAAAACCACCCTTGTCAACGTGCTCAATGCCTCCCATAGCATCCGCCTGCGGAAGATCAGTGAGCGAGAGAGCGACATTCTCTGCAACACCTACCGCTGGCA
>NW_010389314.1:16093-16412 GCF_000710305.1 Buceros rhinoceros silvestris
CGTGACAGAGAAGGTAAGGGACCCTCCTGTTCAGGGGGATGGGGCGTGCGCTGGTCTGGCCCCAGCAGTGGGGGCTTTGCTGGGAAGGATGATCCCTGACCTCTGCTGGAGCTCTCTGTGCTCCAGGGACCCTGGCAAGCGGTGTTCTTGAGCCCTGGCCCAGGCTGCCCAGAGAGGTTGTGGAGTCTCCTGCTCTGCAGATTCCAAACCCACCTGAAGTGATCCTGCTCTGGGTGACCCTGCTTTAGCAATGGGGTTGGACCAGATAATCCCCAGGGGACCCTTCCAAACCCCCCCCCCCCCCCACCCCCCACGCATA
>NW_010389314.1:16504-17441 GCF_000710305.1 Buceros rhinoceros silvestris
CCCCCTCCTGTCAGTGATTCTGTGACGGGACCCTGGCCGGGCTACGGGTTCACTGCTTGGTTTCAATCTGTTCAGGCTTTCCAAGATGAGATCAACAGAAACCGTGACCGTGTCAGAGAGATTGTTCAGTACATTGACAGTCTCCAGGAGGAGCTGGACAACACAGAGATCCTGAGGCCAATGAAGTAGGTGTGCTGTGGGCTGGGGGCACACAGCAGAGCCCCCCAGCAGGGACAGCTGCCTCTCTGTGCCCGAGGTACCTGGGACATCTCAAGCCAAAGGCATTTCTTCCATCCCACCATAAACAGCAAATAAAACCCCCCTTCTCCACTCTGGAAAAGGACTCAAAGCTCTGTCTCTTCCATCACACTGGCAGGATGGCTGTGCAGGCAGAGCTCAGACCTGGCCATGAGGGGGTATGGATCAACTGTGAGCCGATTGAACCAAATCATCGCAGCATCCCCCGCCTGAAAGCTCTGGTACCTGTGAGCTGCGGGCGCGCAGCAGCAGCCTGGGAGAGGAACACTCTCCATCAAAGCACCCCCAAGGCAACAGCAGGTTTCCAGCTCAGCAAGCACAAGGCTGGCAGGGGCTCTGCGTGCCTGGGAGCCTCATCTTCTCACCACCTCTCGTAAAAGCAGCTTTCTGCAGCGTGAACAGAGCAGCCCCCAGCTAGCAGGAAGGGAAATCAATGGTTCCGCAGGAGCTCACATGCCACTGCTCGCAACAGCCAAGCGAGGAGTCATTAATTCCCCTCCTTGCTCGGTGACAGCAGCTGCCACGCTCGCTTGTGAGGGCAATGTCTGAGGAATGATGCTGGCCAGGGCAAGCAGCACAGAGAGAGGTGGGAAGGTTAAACGAGAGGGTGGCTGCACACGCGCTCTGGGGACAGCCCGGGTCTCTCTGAAAGCGCCGTGGCTGGGGGTGGCTGCGCCAC
>NW_010389314.1:17791-23605 GCF_000710305.1 Buceros rhinoceros silvestris
CAGTCCCGTCCTTTGCTCCCCCGCCCCCCCGTTGGTTGCAAGGACAGGGCCCCGAGCCTGGAGAGGCTGACACAGAGCTGGGATGGAGCAGATCGTTTGGGTAGGCAGTGTCTGCTCAGCTCTGCTCTGCGGGGTTTTTTCTGCCTGCAGCCACCCCAGCACCTGCCTAGAGCCCGGCCCTACCCCAGGGTTTGGTGCTGAACACAAAGATACACTCGGCAGCGCTGGCTTTCGGTCTCTAGCAGGGGCGCGCCTTTAATGAAGCGGAGAGACCCTGGTGTTACGTACAGGCACACTGAGGGATGGAGAACAGATGCGACGGAGTCTGTTTTCAGATTTCCATAACAAGTGTGTGTCAGGAGCTGGCAGAGATGAAGACGTGTGGCATATGCTGGGTATGTCTGTGCCGCGCCCTGCCCAGGAAGCCGTTTCTGTGCTGGGAGCTCCTCTGTGAGGCACAGACACTGGTAATGGCCAGAGCTGTGCTGGGGGATGCAGAGGAAGCTCATCTTGACCCTTCCTCCTCGTGAGCTCAAAACTGCCGGGGCTGCACTGCAGCAGGCGGTCCCAGCGAGGAGCTGCCCACCAAGCCACAGCTCCTCAGCCCGAGGCTGAGCCCAGGAAAGACGTGATGGTGGTTACCATCCCCACTGGGTCATGGCAGCAAGTCACAGCCGGCCTTTTTCCTCCTGCGCCCAGCCCAGCCGCCTCAGTCCTGCAACAGCTTGTGCTTTACAGTCGAGCTCTCCGAGCAGAGGTGAACAAAGAGAGTCCCGGCTGCCGCACGAGCGCGCAGCTCGCACAGATCGTAGTCATGGGCCCACTCCACGTTGCCCCACCGCTGAATCTGAAGGAGGGTAGGAACAGGAGTCAGTTCAGTGCTGCATTATAGGTAGAGCTGCTCAGCAACTCTCAGGCTCCCCGCTCATATTTGTGAAACACAGGTAACCCCCCAGGAGCTGTGCTGATCCCTGACTGCTGGGGCAGGGTGATCTCCAGATGAGTTCAGTGGAAGGACATGCTCCATCTGTCCTGGGGTCTGAGGCAAACCCCCTTAAAGGGAGGATGAGAAGATTCCCATCAACTTCAGCCACTATGGGGTCAGGGAGAGCTTCACGCCAGGCCAGTTTCCAGCAAGCAAGTTATTAGCTTGGTGTCTACCGAAGCCTCCAGGCTGGATAACCCACAGCAAAAGAAGCCAGCCATGACTTTGCACTTCAGATCAGGGAGGGAGAAAAGCAGCCATCTGGGTGCTGCGAAAGGAAGCTGGCAGCCCCGCGAACGCTGCAGGCTGTTGTGCCCGTGATGCTGCTCGACAGCAGCATGCTCCAAACTCTCTCAGTCGGGAAGAGTGGTGGAGTGGAACCTCTCCTGCAACAGCAGGCACTTCCCTTGCCAGTTATTTGTGGCGGGAGATGCGTTTGTCATGCTGAGATTATTGCTATTTGAATTATAGGGCTGGTCTGTAACATCATTTACCTGGTATTCTTCCTCCAGGCGAGAGAGCAGCACGGCTTTCTCGACTGTAATGTGCCTGTCAATCAGCCCCATGGACAGAATCAGTGATTTCAGCTGGGTGATTACATATTCTATACCTGGAGGGGAAGAACCCAAAATAAACAAGATTCATGGTTGTTTTCTGCAGCACTACAGCAGTGTCTTCACATGCTCTGAACAGACAGTCAGGGTGTGGTACCTCCTCAGGGAGGTCACAGGGCCAGAAAATCCTCCCCAGCTCACGTCGGGGCACCTCAGCACCAGATCTGCTGCTCACAGCAGACAAAAAGCGCTGCTCTGGCCACTGTCACTGCAGTGACCAATGCTGTGCCTTAGAAATCCCCGCCTTTTATTCAGCCACAAACCCTCCCAGCACAAAGTCCAGCGCTGAGGACTCTGGAGCTCAGCTGGAAGTCCCGGCTGAGAGGGACACAACCATCTTTGGTGCTACAAGAGCTGCCCACATCTCTCACCACTCCTAGAAAAACACCACGCAAGTCTGCCCTGCCCTGGGGGTGTCAGCAACGGCACCAGCCGATAACAGAGCAGAGCTCTTCCCTGCCACACCACCAGCTGCTGGCTTGCCAGGCCCCCCTCTCCAGGGGAGCAGAGCGAGCACTTGATGGCCAAGGGACCTGAGCAAACCCCACAGACATGTGCAGCCAGGAGGAGGAGGAGGAAGGATTGGCTGGACACTCTGCTGAGCACTCACGGTTCAGCTCAAGCTGGTGGGAAATGGAGGAGCCTGCACATGGACAGGGTCTAAGGGAGGAACTGAAGTTGGACTCGTCCTGCGCTGTCAGACCTTGGATTTCAGGTGTAAAGCTGACCAGCTGCCTGGAGGCACATGCCTTCCCCTTCCGCCCTGCCTACCCGTATTACAAACTGGGAGACAGAAGGATTAATCAAAAAATACCTCTGCAGGGGTAATGGAAAGGCTTTGCAAGCCCCATCCCAGGCATCAGCACCGTTAAAAGATAAACCTCAACCCTCCATTATCTCAACAGGAGAGGAAAAACAGGACAGTCGCTCTTCTCCCCCATGGAGAGGAGCCGCCTCCTCCTCTGGCACAGCGGAGGGGTCCTGGCACGGCTGCTCTCACCTTGCAGGGCCCACATGTTGTAGGAAGCCAGATGGCTGCTGAAGGTCTCCTTGGTACTGGCAGGGATGTTTGGCCCCAGGATGCTGGTTGAGGAGCCAATTGCCACGTTGTACCTGGAAGGATCGCCAGCCCCTTAGAAAAGCACAGGGCTCGTGGACCTTGCGGCTCCAGCAGTCACAAGCACGAGAGCTCCTGGCCTCAGCAGGGCAAGGCATCACAGATAGAAACGTCTTTGAGCTCTTACCTCTTCTCTGCCCAGGCGACAATTGGGTCCCATTCGTTCTTCTGCAGCTCCACCAAAGCAGGCGGCTCCTCCACACGATAGCTGGGACAAAAACACGCTGGATGTTCTCTCCCTGGCTGCTGGGGTGCATGCTGGGGAAGGAAGCTGCCCCCCCCCAGCCTGCAGCAAGGGGAAGAAGGGCCTGCACTGCCTGGAATGCTGGATTTCAGCAGAGGCGTTGTAATTTTTGTTCACATGCTGCATTGCAAAGGAGCTGTAGGGACAAGTGACACAAACGCCTGAACATTTCTGGTGATCAGCAAGAGCAGTTCCACATCTGTGAGGAGAGTTAAGTCCCTCATTAATCTTGAGAAATGCATAGAATCACAGATGGTGTTTAACAAGTCATCAAATCAGACTGGTTCGGTGTGAAGGGACCTCTCAAGCTCACCCAGTCCCTCCCCTGCAGGGAGCAGGGACATCTGCACCCAGAGCAGGGGGCTCAGAGCCCCAAGGGCCAACCTGCCCTCGGATGGTGCCAGGGATGGGGCTGCTCCCACCTCTTGGGGCAGCCTGGGCCAGGGTCTCACCACCCTCAGTATAAAACATTTCTTCCTTATATTTCTCTTCCCCCAATTCGGAGCTGTCTGTTGTTCCGGGAAGGACAATTCTATCTTACTACGGAACAGAGCAGCAAACTGGCCAACAGAAACCGGCAGATAGCCCCAAGCCAGCCAAGGGAAAACTGCAGATAGCCCCAAGCCAGCCAAGGGGTGCAGCGAGGTTTAGCAGCTGGGGCAGGGGACGCATCCCACTAGAACTCTTGGCATGGGACTAGCCCTCCCACCTGGCCTTACCCAGCGGCTCCCTCAGCTCTCCCCGCTGCCAGCCGCAGCAGCGCCCGGGGCAGGCGGGGGAATCCTGTTCCTCTCTCCCCACAGGAGCTGAGCAGCTGCCAGTGGACACCTCTCAGGCTGGGACTGTGAGACAGGCACTTGGGTGTGAACAGGCTTGATCCTGCAGCCCACAGGGACTTGATTCAACAAAGAGCATTTTGTTACTGAGCATTTTGGGCTGTGTGTCCTGGCACAGGAGCACCAGGGACTGGGCTGACAGACTCCCCCAGGCCTTCCAAAGACATCTGCCCCAAGCAGATCTTCATTTCCTGCTGCTCCCGCCTGTGCCCAGCACAGAGGTGTCCAAAACAGAGTTCAGCAGAGGACCAGGTCCCTGTTCTCCCCCGCACCTACAGCCTCCTGGTGCCTGGACTTCCACCAGGTTTGCAGACATGGGACTGGCCCAAACTAATGCAGATCCTGGGGCCCAGCAGAGCCCTGCCATGGCTGGGTCACGAGAGATGTTTTTCCTCTTCCCCTTGCCAAAGCAATGAGACAGCCTCGCCCCCGTGCCAGCAGAGCCCCCGTCTCGTACCAGATGGTGTCAGTCTCCAGGAACTTCACGGCCGCGCGGATCAGCTGCATTTTGTTCCGCTGGGTGGGATTGTCCAGCGCCGTGTTGCACAGTGTGGTCTGAGGGATAAAACCGCTGTTATCCGAGGCTTGGGGAAGCGGCAGCTCCCACTGTACAACACCAAGAAGCAGCAGAGGAATTTGGGGCAGAGAGAGAACCGAGGGGCACAGCTAAAGGGAGCTGCAGGGCCAGAACAGAGCTGGATCTTCTCATTGGTTTTTGAAGTCAAGCACCAGGGCACAGAGCTCATGGCCTGCACTTCGTTTCCTCCTGCCCTCACTATCCCATATAACACTGTCCAGCCCCTTCTCAAGTCCCCCTAGTGACACAGACTTCCCTTAGACAGTCCCCCAGTGCCCAGCCAAAGTCCCCACCTCTTGTCCCTGTTTCTGTGGCATCAGGAGAGCCCACTCTCTCTGTGTCCTGTGTTTGCGGTCTGTTCTCACGTCTACACTTTCACCTCCACCTCAGGCCAAGCCCCACCAATTCTAGTGCCGAGGTTTCAGTGTCCCAGCCTGCCCCACTCACCAGGTGCATGGTGTAGAACTTGATGGTGTCTTTCTGGGAGTCCCACTCCTGGGCCACTGCAATGGCCAAAGCCTCACTGGGGACAGTGAAGAGCTTGGCCTGAGGCGTTTTCAGCTTTCGATGGTCCAGGTTTATTTCAAAGCCTCCTGGGGAATCAGAGTAGAAATCCTGGGGAATCAAAGAGGAGCAGGCACTAAGGAACAACAGACAACCCCTCAGCGGGAGCAGACACAGAGCCAGAGCTGGCGGGAGCGCAGACCAGGGACACACATGTTTCCCACTATCGTTTTGACATACTCCTTCCCCCAAACAGTTTTGGAAGCAGTTTTTCACCACGGTTTTGCTATAGATGAAGAAAGGGCACAGCAGGCTGGTGACAAACACGTTGCTAGCACAGCCCGGGTGGAGGGCATGCTATGCTCTTGCCGAAGTAGTGTGGGCTGATAACGTCCCTCCTGGGGACCGGCCCCTCTGTCCTGTCCCTGCGGCCGTACTCACCTTCTCCTTGAGAGATGCTCACATTCTGGTAAAACCGCTTCCTCTCTGGGGACAAGAACAGAGCCATTCAGAGGGCAGTTAGAGGTTCAGTCCCTTCCCCCGCTCCCCATCACAGCCCACAACAGCCTCAGTGCTATGGAGGTGGCCTGGCCACAACAATCCACGCAGTTCCTCCAGAGTCCAAGCACTACACCACTCCAGCGAGCTGCACTCAACTGGGGAAGCACCCCAAAGCCAGAGCGGTGCTGTGCACAACCAGAGTCACAGCAGTGGGCTCCCAACAACCCGCGCTGTGTCACTGCAGGCGACACCTGCACCTGCAGGTGCTCTGTCGCCTGAGACAGAACAAGACTAACTTCACTGTCCTCAAACCCATGTTCCCAGCAAAATCTGGGGAACAGGGAATTATTCCCCCTGGCAGAGGGGACCTGTGGTTCCATTCCCCCCGAACCCCTAAACCCAACGAAGCACAAAGCAAAGTGGCGCACTGAGGACC
>NW_010389315.1:0-393 GCF_000710305.1 Buceros rhinoceros silvestris
AAGCGCTGCTAAAAATCAACCCTTTGATCTAACCCACACCATCAATAAATCTTAGATTGCCGCCTAATCACAACGGCATTGATATTCTCTCCTGCGACAGCTGTGAGTCCGGTGCATGTGAATAGCAAAGCCCTCCAAAGCCGTTTGTAACCTGCTCGTATCACTAGCAAGGGCCCTGCGAGAACAGACCTTCCTGGAACAGCGCTGGTGTCAAACAGAGGGAAGTCTTGGAGATTGATCAGCTCCTCTTCCTATGCCTAGAGAAAAAATATCCCTTCCCTAGCATTCCTGTCTCACATCTGCTATTCCAGGCACCTCGCAGGCTCCTGGGGACGGCTGTGTAAATCACCGCCCTGGCTCCAGCAGCCGTGGCCTGGTGCTAATGCAAAGCCT
>NW_010389315.1:506-3136 GCF_000710305.1 Buceros rhinoceros silvestris
CCGCCCTGGCTCCAGCAGCCGTGCTCTGCTGCTAATGAAATGCCTCCGGTACCTGAGCCAAGGGGCAGACGGGGAGCTGGGACCCAACCACGTGAGGCTCCTGGAGAAGAGGCTAAAGAAGCATCTCACCAAGGGCTAGCAGTGCTCCCACTCTCCGAGTAGTTAGTATCTTGGAGGTTTTTAGCCAGGTAGGAAAAAAAGATTCTCTGAGAGGACAACTAGAAACAGCACCTGACATCTGGGACCATTCCCCACATCAAAACAGGAAGAGGTTTCAACTCTGGTGCTTGCTTGTATTTTTGTGCCATTGCACTTGCATGGGAATTGCTGTCATATGTCCCGAGTTCAGTATTAAAAAGTTTAGACCATCCAACCCTGTTAAACTCATGAACAGATTCCAGGAAGGGTAGTCAGAAGGAAGAACAGGTCCTCCTGTATCCTATTAAATTCCCCACTGCAAAACAAATCTTGTCTCTGATCTTCTGAGCTTCAACAAACTTGTTATTTCAGAGCTTCCTCAGATGCGGTGCTCAGCATCGATCCCTTCTGCCTTACTTTCAGCCACAAACAGCACAGATGGGACTGGGGAATCTGAAACCTTTGAAAAAAGGTCAAGTTCTGTTTCCAGATAGAATGGCTCTTTCACTCCTTGTAGGACCTGGGATAGAGCAGCTTATGTTTATCCTGCTTGCTTGCCATTCTTCTCACTGAGGGGTGGGTATGCTGGGACGGAATGAAAAGCACAGTGTTCTGCAGTGCTTTCACTTGTCAGAGCAGCAGCTGCTGCTCCCGCTGCCTGCTTGCCCTCCTTCAGTTCCCTTCAGTCTTCCCCAGCTCCCTTTAACCGCTGCGTGCTAGAACAGCATCTCCACTCCCCTCCGCACAGAAACAATAGCAGGGCCTGAGGGGAAATGGTGACTTTATGCTTAAGACATGCTACAGCTCAGACGAAGGTATTCCTGCCACCCTGCTAAAATATAAAGTTATCATCTCAGTGAGAGCGATTATGAGAATTGGTTTGCAGTAAGTAAGGAACAACCAGAATCTTCAACGAGAACTAGAGGTATGCCGAGCTGAAACCTCTGTTCCGTACAGCAGAAGAGATCCCAATAGTCTAACCAGCCACCTCTGGCATTAACTGCTCAGGTTAGATGAATAGGAGTGTTGAAGTGGTGACCGATTCCAGCCATCTGTAAGCTTGGTCAGAACGACTCAGTCCAGACCTGAACTATGAAGGTGTTTTCTCTAAGAGATGCAGATCCAAGCTCCTCTGAACACTAGAGAAGTTCAAACTTGAAGATGACTTTATCAGCTCAGGACCCTTACTGCTAGTCCAAAACAGCATGGATCAAGCCGCGTTTTGTGGAAACTGCAGAAGCTTCTGGCAGGACGTTCTAGTGCCCTTTCTGAACTGCCTCCCCAGCACCGCTTCTCCCTGGCACTGGGGACAGGAGGGTCAGAGGGCTGCAAAGGAGATGGCTGGAATTCCATGACTCTGGACAGAACGCAGCTCCAGTACAACTGGAAACTGGGATAAGCACCCTTATTTCAGGGCTTAACACAGAACCCACGCAGGAAAGAAGGTTTTGCTTTAACAAATTGCAGGTCTAGGAAAGACAGATGAGCAGTCTTGGAGCCAGCAGTGAACTCCTGTAAGAACATTTTATTCAGTTACAAACTTACCCAGGGTCAGGCAGGCTTAGCAAGATGAGTCAAATTTTCATTAAGAGCAGGAGCACGTTTCAGAATGAAGGACAGTTTTGTTTTAATGACTCCTGTGTTTCCTTTGTGTGCAAATCTTGCCTTCCAGCACACAAACAAGGTTCAAGACTGCTTACTTAAACTTGGCCCCCTTTCCAAATAACCTCTCAATATCCATGTTCCTCCTAGGGAAACAAGACACACGTTGCCTGTATACAAATGTAAAATTAACTTTGAATCAGCTGTCTAGTTTGAGGGCTGGGATGAAGAGATGTATCGGACTTTTAACCCATTTAGATGATGAGGTTTTTATTTTCAAGAGGAGGGAATCCAGACTTGAAAGAGATGTTACCAATAACTCAGCCTTGCCTAAACAAGAGCTGAAGTTGTTTAGAAACTACAGAATCGGATAACAAAGTCAGAATAAAACAGGTTTCGTGAGTTCCACTGCTCACAGATTTATTGGTCTGTGTTTTTCTATTTTCTTTTTGAAAATATTTGGACAGCCAGTGCTATGTGGTTCTTTTCTGTTTAGCACGTAAGACTGACCAGTATTCTTTGGCCTGTGAACCACATTTCTAAATCATCCTTCGGCCAAAGACATGTACCACATATGTGTGTCAGGGACTCTTCTGGGAGCGGTTTGAAAATATTTGGACAGCCAGTGCTATGTGGTTCTTTTCTGTTTAGCACGTAAGACTGACCAGTATTCTTTGGCCTGTGAACCACATTTCTAAATCATCCTTCGGCCAAAGACATGTACCACATATGTGTGTCAGGGACTCTTCTTGTAGCTGTTCATAGGCAGAAGATAAAAAGGCCCTTTCAGGGTTCCCACTTCTATATTGCCAGACGAGATTCAGCTGGGCATGCAGGTAAGTTACAAAGCCACCCAGCAATACTGGCTTCAGCCGGATCTTACAGATCCT
>NW_010389315.1:3182-10197 GCF_000710305.1 Buceros rhinoceros silvestris
GCAGGATCTTACAGATCATTTTGTCTCCCAGCTGGGGGTTTGAATTACCCCGTGTGGATCTACTATTCCCATTGGAGGTGGCCACTGTGATTCCACTGCTCACGCCTTTCAGAATTGCCTTCCCTTTCCTCCACCCCCAACACATCATAACTCACCCAGCGGTTACATTTTTAGAAGTTTGTTTGAAGGAGGTGGGAAGTCAGAAAGGATGATGATATGTTGTCCAATTCTCCACTGCATCAACTTTTTTAGCCATCGACTCAGCACAAAATCTTTTAGCTTTTAGACTCATTACATTTTCTCAAGACATCATGATTTTTGCTTTGCTCTCAGAAAAACCAGCATATCTTGGTTCCAGCTTCCCTTTTTTTTTTTTTTCTTTTTCCTTGTCTACTGAGAAGCACCTTTTAAGTTTTAGGTGGGAGAGCTGACAAGGCAAAACATATACATACAGCAAAACGATGAGATGAAGGTGAGGAGAGAAAGGGGGTCCATGGAGCAGGGAGGGAGGGTAGGGAAAAAAACCCATCTTTTACCGAGGCTGGGAGTAGAGTTGGGACAGTATGAGGACCACATCACACTGCCCAGAGGAATCAAGAAACCAATCACCCTTTCAGGCAGAGGATATCACATTCAAGGTATTTCTTAATATGCCTGTTTTCTTCCCTAACTATAGCAAACCATCTTTTGTTTGACATTCTTCCAATGAAAATCCTGGGCCTGATGTCCTTTGGGCTATGGCAGATAAGCCAGTTAACATGCATGTGCCTGTCAAAGCGGGAGGATGCTGGATTTCCTTTGCCTTGACCATGTGATGAGCCACACAGAGCTGTCTACACACAAAGCAAAGGATAAATGTTTATAAATGTGTTTGAATACGAGATTGGTTGAAAGGGCTTAGTGGGAAAGGAGAAAGGGTCTTGTCTGAGTAAAAATTTTACGGAGATACTTTTACCATTGGTATCCAGATTTACTAATCGGCCCTAAATACATGCTAGGAACTGAAGAACTGTCACCAAGAAAGCAGTCCTGCTGAGATATACTTTCAGACATATTATTTATATCATGAAAGATAAATTTTCAGCTAGAATAACTTTAAAATTCACCTTGTTAAATGAAAAATTTACAAAAAACTCACTAACGAGCACAGCAGCAGAGCACCAGCTGGCTGGAGAACTGAGTAGTGGTAACATACGAGCATCTTCTAGACTGCTCTTTCAATAAGCTTTCACCTCAGCCATTAGCCTAATTCGTAACAGGCACATAAATCCGCACCGGGCCATCACTTCAGGTGCCTGACTCAGACTGACAGTGTTTCTACAGAGGACTTCTCAGCAATGCCACGTGGAAGCTATCGCAGCCTCCGTAACACAGTTTTAATCTCAATACCGAAACCACACTAAAACGTAGCTGGAAAATCATCAGGTACAAGAGCAAGACCAGACTGTGAAACACACAGGAGTTCTAGTCAGGCCTCCCGCCGTACCCTCTCGGGGGTGGGAAAGAGGCAGCCCCGCTTCCATCCCACTCTCCAAAACCCACAGTGGAGGATGGAAGGTTTAGGTCAGTGAAGCAGCATCCTACAAGGAAATGTGGTGGCTATGCCAGCCCTTCACAGGACTCAACACATTATTTCATGAGGACAACTCTCTGTCCACCTGTTAATATCAGCTGAGATATAATTTTCTGCAACTAGCCTTCCACTCTTAGGTTTGCAGCTAGAGATTTATTATTAGGAGCAAAGACAGGATTCTGCCTTCTATTTTGGTAGTCTCACTGTGCTTAGCTGTTAATTAAATCTGGGAGCACACAGGGATAATGACAAGTGCACACAGACTAATTTAGTTAACATTGCAACAAGAAGCCGTGCACTGCCTATGGAAAGTATGTGACAAGAATATAATATCCCAAACACTAACATCATTGAAGGGGAATGGCTAGCAACCTTTTACAGGTACTACCGTGTGTCACAGCTCAGGCTTCGCTCACATGCGTCATTTAGCCCGATCTGAAATATCACCAAAGACCAAGCGCTGCTGTCGTTCACAAACACATTAGCCAGCTGAGACTAATCTCTTCCAGTTCAAATTTTGGAGAATTCTTAAGGAAAATAAAGGATTTCAATGCTGGAAAATAAGTTCCAATTTTACTTAACTTCACTTTATCCTAAATATAAATAATCTTCCATGCTGTACAATGAGTTAAAAATAAAAAACTAGCTTTATCTCAAAAGGAAACTTTAAAACAATGCAAATTGTTCTCTGCCTCTCTTTGCAAGATCTACAGCTCAGTTTGCTGAGAGGATGTTAGCGCTACACTAAACAGTGTGCTTGTAGGATGCAGAGGGAGCGCCTGTATTACCTCTAAATAAATTTGCCTGGGAACTAATAATACAGACGGGAAAACAAGAGAGTTTTTACCCTGAACCTCACCTGTGTTTTGATTGCTGCTGCACATCTACATTGTTCCTGGAACCTAAGACACTTTTATTCTCAAGGCTAACGCAGTTTTTATATATATATATATCTCTGTAAACATGCCAAGCATGCCACTCTGGGATGGGGGCATCTCTTCCCTAAGGGATCACCCTTACTGAGGCATACACACCTGCAGTGCTAGGAAGCCGGAATTCTCCCCGAGAAGTCGGTGCACTTACTTACCTGACTCTGCAAGGAGAAGATGACTAACATGAGGAGAACTAAAAGAAAGAAAAAACCCAGAACTTTTGGCTAACAAACTTAGGAGGCAGAACGAGTGCTGGTGGAATCAGGGCTGCAGTCTCTAAGGATACCAGTCCCAGCATCTTTCATCTGTCACTAAAAATTAACTTCATAAAAATGATCTTAGGAGGGTGTGATCACACTGCAGTGCCTGAAGAGATCTCAAAGGAAGCACATGCTCGACTGTGTGATCACAGCAAGATGACAACAGTGTGAGCTAAAAATAAATAGGTGCTTTGCTCTGAAGCTGTTTTTTCCCACAGATGCCCAAACCAGAGCCTCCAGTTACTGCTTTAAGGGCTCGGCAGACAAATAAACAATCCGTGGAAGGTGCTTGTTTCCTATATATCACGTCTGCGTGTCAAGAAGGGAACTTCCTACTGTGTGCAAAAGCATAAACAAGTGGTTTGTACATAGACTATGAGTAGATACCCACTCAAATCCTTTTCTATATGAAAGTACCTTCTCAAACATCTAGTAACCAGAATCATTCATTGTCCAAGACAAGTCTGGACCACAACGAACCACATTTCATGTCGGGAATGTTAAAAAATGAGACAGCAGAGTATCAGTTCCAGTGAAGGAAGTTCTTTTGACAAGCCCACCATACCATGGGCATAACTGCAAACAACTGCACGGGATCAGAGCAGTCACCCACCACTGTCCAGGCTCGGTAGCTATGCTCGGTACACTGAGGGGTTTATCATCAGTTTTGTAGAATCCTCCCCACAGACCGAAGAGCAAAGTAACTTATTTCCTCACTGAACATCAATACACCACTAGGAGAAATTTCAGCCATCACTCAGCTCTCTAACGATAAGCCTGTAACACAAATTGTGAGGACTATTGTAATTACATCCGATGTATTCCAGGTGCTGTTCTTATAGAAAACAGCAACTCTTACCCTCTTATTAAAAAAAAAAGCTGTTTGTTTGCTGTGTATTGATGAGTCACAAGGTAGATACACGAATTAATAAAATGGTTAATACTTTATCAACATTTAAAAGGCCTCTCTGAACAAAGAGAAAGCCTCCGGCAGCCTCAGCCTTACCCGTCCTGAGGCACAGAACAGTATTTTGCCTTACAACGCATTCAGAAGAAGAGGTCCTCTACCAAGATTAGAGAGCTTTTTCCCCAGGTTCCCTATTTTAACAGAACATCCATGTTACTTTAAATAAAACTTGCTCTTCTAACTCAAACTGAAGTACCACCAAGAAAATCAGTTGCAACATCGTAAGTCCTTTCCCTAAACCATTTCAGCAAGCCAGGACACAGCCATCGACAGAGACTCCAACGGAATCTTGGTGCCTAATTTGTGAGGCAAGGAGCCCCTGAAACAACTAGATTAGACGAGCTCTACCAGGTTCTCTTTTACCAAACTTAAGAGGATGGATCTGAGAGAAGCCCATCCCAAATACACAATCTGCATCAGAAGTTACGCTTATTCAACAGCAACATTTGAGATCATCCATTCACTACCTTCTCTATAGCATAATGATTGCTACCTTCCATTGCAATTAAAGCAATTCAGTTTTATACTACATATTCTTTTTAATATACATACATAGAGAGATGAGCAAACAAAAGCCCACATTTTTGCTGGAAAATCTCCTAAATAATTCACCACACACCTTTTCTCAAATGTTACAGCCAGAGTGGACTGTTTAATAGTGAACGGATTTGGAATATGCAAATGATACAAAGGAACTCTCCCAAGCCCAGCATTTCTGTGAAGCCATCAAGCATTTACACTCATGAAGCAAAAAATTTCAAAACCAAACACCTCTGAGGTGACAGGATGTGCCACAGTGTACGAGAACCAGAGAATATGCTTGAAAAAGGAGCCTCAGTTATCTCACAGTGGACAGGAAAATATGCTAAAACCAGAACTTCCAGAGGCAGCAAATTTGCCCTGTTTGGGTTTTTGGTTTGTTTGTTTGTTTTTTTTTTTTTTTTTTTTTTTTTTTTTTTTTTTTTTTTTTTTTTCATTTTATTAATCATTCCATTTACTAAGATGAATAAATATTAGTTTAAGCTAGTGCCATGCCAAACAGACATGGTCCTACCTGCCTTTGTTGCACATCACAAACACCTCCCTTTATTCCCTGTAAGAGCAGAACATTTGTCCTGAAAGTCCAGAACGAAGCTGTCCAACACACACGTGGCTGCGTAGCACGTTGGCTCCTCAGTATGCGGCACCTCAGAAAGAAGGGATTTTCATGGCTGCTCTGTCTACAGAGACAGGGAAAAGCTCTGGCATTACAGAGGGTGGGTACATCTCTAAAAAGCCAGGAGAAAAACATACCAGTTGCAAGCCAGCTTACAGAGAAGCTGCTGAAGGGATAAACCAAACTCCAAGTGTTACGAAGACACTTGCAAAAGTAATAAGCAAATGTGTTTAGAAACCCTCTTTAGGGTCTCTACAGACAGACCTGGAGAAACACACCATCTCCCTAAGCTCCTCTACGAACAGCGGTATTGCTAGTCCTAGGAACTCCATTCAAAACTAACATTATCTTCATCAAAGCTGTGGAACTCAGTTTTTTTAAAAAATGCTCCCCTGTCTCTGCCTGACTCCCCACAAGAAACACCAAGGCATCAGGCAAATCTACCGCACTTCAACACTGCTACCAGCCCATAACCGCTTCCGTGCCAGGTCAGCTCCCTGAAACGGCCGTCTGGCCTGCCTCACGCATCAGACGTCCCGAGGGATGAGAGACCCAGTCCTACAAACCTCCGCTTTCACAAACAGGTCTGTTGACTCCAACAGCATCATTTGGCTGGGGAGAGCCTCACAAACAGATCTTGCCTCATGCAGCTAAAAGCAATGCAAGACTGGTCAGGAGACGCTCTCTCCCCTCAGCACCTGCTAGCACATGAACAGAAGTGGCTGAGCACTCCAGGGGCGACAGTTAAGGGGGTACAAGAGTCTTAGCACCTGGGTAGGCTTTTATTTCTACCAGCAAAAATTGTGTTTCCGCAGTCAATGTTCCTGCTACACCTGCCCTGCTTTCTACGTTCTTTCTGGCAGAACACATATGTCTGACCTCAGCAGGATTGTCCAGCATCCTATCGAACTGGAACCTTCCCCTTCCACTCACCTGCTCCCCTCGAGCACAAGCAGGAACAGCAGTTTTGATGACAGTGTAATTAAATGCAAGTAAAAGGGATTAATGTTCACCGAATACATAGAACGTCTTCTTTCCTCCCTTCTAGGAAGTAAAATTTTGCAGTCATAAAGACTCAGGTCTCTCCTGCCCCCTGTACTCTTTCAACTGAAAGAAAAAAAACGGTGGGAAATAAAATATAGTTTAAAAAGCACAAACAAATGATAGAAGAGAGGCATCTAGGTAGGGGGATCAGGAGACAGCCCAGAGCACAAAGGAAACTCTTACCTTCTGCATGTACCTGCGAAAGGTGAGTGCAAGCGTTGGAGACACTTACACCGCTCTGCAGCCAAGGTCCACACCGCACTTTCCTATCGTTGTGGTTCAGTGGCTCTTAAGCACTCTTCTCCAGCTTCTGTTTGGGTACTAATCCTTACTGCACAGGAAAAGGAGAGTTGTATTTCATTTAACTCCTTCAGTCTCTAAGTTTCTTCACAAGAGTTTTCGCTTTTGCTTCAGAAAGCCAGAGCCGCGAGCACGCACACACGCCTGCACACTTCGGACCTGTTTCTGGCTCCTGTAGTCGGTGTGTAAGCACACACATTAGCTCTAAACTGTGTCTGAAGTTATTGCAGGGGTGGAGCCCTTTGTAACGAGTTTTATTTTAGCTGTAGGCAGCATATCAAAAAAGAGGCAGTTATCCACAGATCCCTTCGGTATTCAGTAAGTTCCTACTTAAAAAAAAAAAAATTAACCTAACATTTACTTTAAAACTAAAGCCTGAATCACAGATGTGCTTTTGACCAAAGAAAATTTGAACTCCAATACAATTCACAGCTACATCTGGCTCTAGGCAGAGTTAAGCAGATCCCTGAGGTCTGAAAAGAACAGCATTTTGGACACAGATCCGAATTTAACCAAAGACAATGGCAGCTCAGATTTCTGTGGTTTTTCCCCTAACAAATGCCACACAATTCAGAAACCCTCAGAAAAATCCCATGAAGGAACAATTTAGCAATAGAAAAACTGTTAAGGGAAAAAGAATCTAGTTGGATGCATGACAAGGAAAATCTTGTGCTGTTAATCATCTGGATACTAGAGAAATCATTGCATAACAACGTATGTGTTGTTGTGGTTTTATTTTGAGAACAGATAATTCCCCCCCCCCCCCCCCCTCTTCATTTCTCT
>NW_010389315.1:10253-31524 GCF_000710305.1 Buceros rhinoceros silvestris
TGTTGAGAGAAAAAAATCCCCCCCCCCCCCCCGCTTCTGTTCTCTGCTTAATATAAAACAAATAAATCCTGAAGTACAGAGACCACTGATCTATAAAAACAGATTCTGGTCCAGCAATTATAACAGTGACCAGCATTTCAACCCTACTTAATATATTGACTGAGGTCTCCAAGATTATGAGAATAGCTTTAAAGTCTTAAGTTTGGGTTGGTCTTTTTGATTGCCTGCAGTTTGAGAGTCCTTTCTCGTCAGTAGTTCATTTGAAACCACGATAAAAGAACCTTGCTTTCAAAAGCAAAGATGAAGCTTCAGCTTCAGGTAACTCCACATTCTGGATCTTCCAAGGAAGACATCAAGATGTGCAATGGAAGCTCCAGAACTGGTATTGCTACTCTCTTCTTGACCACACCACTGCTTTAGATGATAAAAAGAGACAATATCTTTGCCAACTATTGACAAGCCTAGACACACGCAGCTACAAACAGACCAGAAAGTTTCTAGCAGCCTCATAAATGCACCAGGTGACAGAGAAGCAATTTTATGCTGGGGCTACAGCTCTTTTCATCCCTGCTGCTCAGTCCCTGTCTGGAAATCAGTTACAAAAGGTACGCAGTACTCAAATCCTACTGTCACACACTCCACAGCGGACAGAGTTCAAATAAAAGTCACGTTTTCCACATGCAAAAGCAAACCTGTGCTTTCCTGTCCGAGCTAACCCTGCCACAACAAACAAGGATAAACCCTTACAGGAAAACCACCACAAAATGGCAACACCTCCACCAGAAGCAGGGGAACCCCCAAAGGTTAAAAGATACAGCACACTCCAGAGGACTGTCTAAAGGTGGAGCTGACACATGGCTACCATTGTTCCCTGGCCAGGACAAACAACAACTGGACACCGTTAGTGCCTAATTAAGAATACAGAAATTATTGTCCTGCCCCTTTAGATTCAAATTTTCCTTGAAGAAAATAAATTCACGCCTCAGGCCAAGTTGTGGACCCTCCTCTTCCGTCAGAAAGAATTTACATCAGCACGTGCTTTTCCTTTTTCCACCTGTACTCTCATCTGGCCGTTAACTGCTGCCATCCTGCCAGCTGTCACAGTTACACCCTAAGCTTTGTGATACTTGATCAAACAAAAACCTGAGCCCTTGGTCTTATACGAATAAACCACACTTTCAGACCAGTTTACAGCTTTAGCCTGTATCATCGGCAAGAAAAGGCTCGAAATCCAAATCCAAAAGCAATACCCCCACAACTCCAGATGAGTTTATAAATACCTGATTCTTACAGTTTCTTCTCACAGCAGTGGGACCCTCAGTGAATGAAGCTTAGTAATGTTCTTGCGGTTCTTGTGTTCTTGTTGATAGTTTTAACTACAAAGGAGTCCAGAGACGGGGAAAATGTGACTGCTCATGTTGGAATCTAGCCAGGATACATCCGAAAAACAGCTGTGCCTACTGCTTTAAAGCAGATACTGCGTAAACACATCTGGATTCATTTTTAACCCCATGAAGTCTTACTAGATAACCTCCTGAGATGTTGAAATAAAAAAACGAAGTGACCAGGTATTACCACAACTAAACAATATGAAACATCAATGAAACTCCTTTTAATAACAAAAGGAAAGAAAAATCTGCTCGTACTTCCTAGTTCCAGCAGAGACATCACAAAATCAGGAGCTAGTAGTGTAGGATTTGAACCTCAGGCCAGTCCTTACCAGGAAAAAGATAGTGCAAATATGAAGCAAACCTTTGCCCCGTAGTTCCACTATTTTGCGTGTGTACATTTTCTCTGGGAGAAAGGACATGATCCCTGTGTTGAAATTGTTTTCAACACCCACCTTTTAGTGGAAGTGAGATAATCCAACGATTCCAGACCACACGTATAAAAAACAGAGGAACTGCATGTAATGGACCATACACAGATTTCAAACCACCTGGGAAGTTGAGCTCTCCTGAACAAACTGAACCCAGATCCTTCACTTTCCTGGTGAATGCTCAAGCCACTGAGACCAACTACTTTCCTGGAGAAAACAGCTTCAAAGTGCTGTGGCTAATTCCATGCAAACTTTGTTGTGAGAGGTGCTCCAATACACTGCACATCAGGATACAAGTGAAAGCACTAAACTATTGCTAAGATTATACTTGGATACACAAAGATTTGCATATAAAAACCAGAGGAACTACATGTAATGGAACACACATTGACTTTAAACCAGCCCCACTACTCCCGAGTTTAGCCTACGTAAGTAAAACAAGGACACAACTGAGCCTAGTGGAAGGTAAGGGGTGTTATACTAATTATTTCTAGCATTGGATAACACATCCAGTTTCTCAAATCTTAGGATATTCGCATGAAATCAGTCTCACAGCTTTCCTTAAAATCAGACACTTTGAGTCCTACTGATTATTAAGAAACTGATCATAAGGACACCGCAATCCCATGTTCTTTTTCTGTATCACGGATTTAAATATTGCGTAGGGTGAACTTGGCAGCCACACAGAGAATCTCATTTAGAGAGATTAACCTGGGAACACAGAGAGATCTGGAGGGTCTCCATTAGTCCGTTCCTTGCTGCACAAGGAATTTAAACAGGAATAATTATATTTAGCAAGCATACACACACTCAAAAATTAACATACACATGCCTTAAACGAGGCAATGCCTTATCCAGAACAGACGCTCTCTCAGCTGCTTGTTTTCATTTTATTGTTGGTTTTACATTTTAATGATATATAAAAAGTAGAAGAAATCACAAGTGGTAAGCGGATTTGAGCTAGAGAATTAATTTCAAGAGAAAACATTTTTAGTTCTTACACAAACAAATACAGTAATTAACGTCAGTTCTTGTGCTCCCCAAGCTGTCACTGGTGAGCAAGGAGCAAAGGATCAGGGCTGGTCATTTATGTTCTCAAATGTAATCTGAATACCAAGGATAGTCTCCGATCTCGCAAATGTTTTCCAGATATTCCAGTCTGTTCCACTCAAAATAGCAAAAAATAGAAGTCTGGATCACACAAATTCAACAAAACTTGTTGTCACAGCTCCCACTTACAGTGATTCACAGAAAAAGCTGTTCCCCATGGATGTCCCCCCCGGATTCCATTTCCAAAGGCTCTGGATCAAGCCTAGCCTGACACGGCAGAGGAGAGACCAGAGGAGGAACAATAACTAGCGAATTCTAGGCTTTATCTCGGTGTTTTTATAATTAATGTCAAAACTACAATTATTTTCACCAGTGGACTGAGTACTAAGAGAAGGTCTTGCTGACTGGTTCCTCCCGTGCCTGAATCTCCACAGGGAAATCAAAGCAGCCAGGTTTCCCCTTCCCCCCTGGGCTGACCTCCTGCTCTCAGCACATTTAGTCCTCTCCACCCCTGCACAGTGTGCCTGGGCTCCTGATGCCACACAGGCATTGAACCCCTCAGCCATGGAAACAGCTTCTCTGCTTCTCCCAGACATCAGCCGTTACTGGGAAGGGGGAGGTTGCCGGGCAGAGGTAACACCACAGCAAAGTTTCAGAGGGGAGAAGGCAGCAGGCTACGTCACAGCCAACATGGAAGAAAGATCCTCCTGGAACCATTCCAGCTATTCTCCATTTAAACACTCAGGCTTTTTCTCTCAGCACTCTTTCAACACTCCCCCCCAGAGATCTCCTGCTATTGACTGTAGAGTCAAAAGTCACCTGCTCTTAGCTGGGCTTGGCACTGGCTACCCCAAATGCTGCTTCGACACAGGAGAAAAGAGAAAAGTTGAAAGCAAAACCTGTGACAAGCAATTCTCATGCCCACGCCCCACACACATTTATTCCTCCTAATACCCAGTCTGTTTACATCCATTACTTCTGCTTAAGAAAAGTAAATCTGGTCCTAAAACATAGCTGTTTGGTTAAACAGTGTTATATTCAGCAGAGTTTAACTCTAGCATTCTAAACACGGAGTCATTAAGATTTATCTCTATTGAAACGGAAATCACGACAGAAACCTTTCCAGTTCTTATACTTCACTTTGGAATTTGAAGAAGACAACACCAACTGTAGTAGCAAAAGATCCTCTGGACCAACATGCCCTTGATAGCAAGTACTCGGAAGCATGAGGCACAACTTAAGCTTTTGCCGACGTCTTCCAGCATCGGGCAGCAAGGAAGCTGACACCCTGCTAGGACAGCATCACAACCTTGCTGTGCAACAGAGGAAAGTTAGCAACAAAACAGAGCAACAGGGGCTGTCAAGACGATGACCCTTCTCTCCATCTTGGCAGTCTCTCGTGGCACAGCTCTTTTCAGTGGCTCAAGGCAGAAGCAGTTCTTTTCCCGGGCTCTGTCCTTGTGCAACCCCCACGGGGCATGAGAAGGTGCCCAGATCCTGGCAGCCATTGCTGTACTTCTATGGCTCAGATCTCTGACAGGAGATTCTGGAATGAGAGTTTCCCTCCAGCATAACGAGGTATTTTGTCATTAACAAAGGAGCCTTCTGGGGCAGAATTCCAGCTGTGCCTGAGATCTTGCCTCTGCAAAGAGATGGGTTTTTTCCAGCACAGAGGTTTAGTCTGACGAGGAAGAAAAGGGTCGCTTTAAAATACCGATCCAGGGATTTTTGGTTGCAGTGGTTGAAGTTTTCTTTCTTCTCTTAGATCAGGTGAAGAAATCTCCTTTATTTTTCCTGCCACTTCACAGCTGCCGGTTGAGCTTCTGTGCTTGCCGCTCCTTTGCCTCAAAGGCAAATTTGGTGTCCTGCAGCTGGGCAATGGCCTCCTTGGCCTCCTTCAGGTCCTGACAGATGTGCTCGTACTTCTCTGTCAGCTCCCTGTTCTCTCGGCGCAGTTCCTGTACCACTTGGTTCACCTCCTCCGTCTGCTTGGTGCAGTGGATCTTCAGCTGCTCCACCTCAGAGAGCATGATCTCCATGTTCTTTACCAGCGACTCCAGTTTCTCTCTGGACATGGTGTCAGGATTGGCTCTATTCAGTCTGCCTAACCCAAACCCGAAAGGGACAAAGAAAGCCACCCTGTGTAACATGCACCACCAGGAAGCCTGGCATTCAGTCTTGTGGTCTCTTTTTATACTCCCTCCTGCTCATCCTCCTCCCTTCCCTTGCCTTCCCCAAAGTGCCTTTAATCTTCTTTACTTGGTTAATCTACTTATTTTTATTGCGCTGTAGAAATCTACTGAAGGGCTGACAACCCTGCAGTAACATATGTGCTGTGCAGCAAAAGCCAGAGCAATAATGAGACTCTATGCAGCCTGCTCATAGGAAAACAGCTTTCATCCGAAGAATTCTCTTGGGAACCCCTTGCAGTGCCCATTAAAGTACAAAAAAAACCCCTCTTCAAGCCAGACACCTACTCCAGTCTTGCACATCCAGTAGCAAGAGCACAGCCTGACTTTCATCTTAGATATATTGAGGTAAGCAAGCTTGCAAAAATAAAAGCCAAGTATAGACAAAGAAGAGAACTAGCCTCAGTTTCTCTTCTCTTATTTCGGGCAACATGAAAAGAGCAAAACATAATTTTCCCTTTTTTCCAGTAGAAGATCTCTCCAACAACTAATTCCACAAGAGCCTGTAGCCCATCTTCTATTGAAGGAGTTCACAACGGTTATCACAGTCAGTGGCAACCACCGTCACTGGGCTATATATCACTTGAAGGTGGCTTGTGTTCTGGTTGAGAGATGCAGGGCAGAGATTTTAAACCCTGGTCCCATTCCCCTCCTGAAATCACTACAGCACTGGCTGCAGAAGTTACACAAATACTCCTTCCTGGACACTCATGCTGTCCACAACAGAGTTTCAAACTGTTGCTGAACGCTACCGTGAGCCTGTGAGAATCAGGACCGAGACATGTCAGCCCGACGATTACTCAGGTCACACCAGGCAGCAGGATGATCCCAGCAGCCACAACGGATTGAGAGAGCCTGGCCGACTTTCTGAAGTTTGACCCAGACTTTCCTATGTATCCAGTTAATTAATGCACTTGTCTAGACATTAAGAATCATTAATTATGGAGGGATCTGATATAACAATATCACCCTTGAGAAATTAATTTGGCTGAAAAGAAGGTGGTGTTGCGTGCGGCTCTCCAGGGAAGAACCCATGCAATTAGCACTGACTGTCTGGTCAGAGGGCACAGACCGCAGCACGGACAAGAATACAGGCTTGCCCTTGGATAACTTGCAGAGAAGGACAGAAAAGACTGTCTCTCTCCTTCCTCCCCACATCAGAAACGTTTCCTCCAGGCTGAGCCTGCACTTTCTCAAAAGCCCTCCGCCCGTTCTGCACACCCACAGAAGCGCACAGTCTCATTTGCCATCTATCACGTACAGACGTAGCTCTGTCCTCACTGTATTCACCTCACAGAACTATGTTCCAGTGCACAGTATTGCGTAACGGCCTTTATTCTTGCACACTGTTTTTCAAGCCCAGTTCCCTTAAAAAAGACCCCTAGGTAAGATCCTGTAGTCCCATCGCACGCTTTCAGTACCGGGTTGAGAGAGACTACACGTGTTCACGCACATAGCTCCCACAAATACATTCGTCCTTCAATTTCCTCTGCAAAACGTTGCTTCTTTTCAGCTGTGAGGAGCTTCAGATGCTTCACCCCGCAAGTCATTCCCCCTTTTTCCCTGCTAGGCTCAGAGAAATGAAGATCTTTCTTCCAGGGAGTTTTACATCTCCTCCAGCACTGGACGAAAACACTGCTGGACACTGGCCAAGCTCTGGCAGCGTTCAAAGGCCTGGGACTCCTCACAGCTGGAGGTTAAAGAGTCCCTCACAAAGCCAGCCATCCTACTGCCTCCCGCACCAGTGCACCACTGGCCCCCTCTCCTCTCATGCTGGCAGATGGAGTGCTTTGCACCACACTCCAAACGAGCAGAAAGAGCGACATCCTTCAGATGAAAAGAGAACGGGAGAATCTAAACATAGTTAGAATATGTCCGAAAGTCCTTGAAGAAACATTTGCGCTGGCTGTCAGCCCAGATCCCACGTGATGCACATGGCACGGGAACAGGCTGGAACAGGCTGCAGCATTACAAAACAGCAGGTCTTCATTAGCGAGGAATCTTCCCTGTCTCCACAACTGTACAACACTGCACCCAAACATTTTAAATCGAGCAGAATTACAAAGATGCATAAAGGGAGTGCCACAGAGGTTATTTGCTTGGACGGATGTTAATAATTGATACATCACCTCTCACTATCTTACTCCCAAAATTATTTAAGTTGCCTTGGATACAGACAGAATCTTGGCAACAGAAACTGGGTAAGACACACTACTGAAATAATAATGTAAAACGAAAACAAGGAGTAGCATGAGAGGAGTTTCTAACAAAGAAAGGTAAGATTCCAAAGACAGGAATCATTATCAGGCTTGGTTTGATTCAAAATATTCTTTGAAGTAAGAAGTAGGAACTAAAAACATGCTCATGAAAACTGCAGTGAGAGAATGATGTAAAAAACACTAGAGCTAGAGAAATACAGCAATGAGACTCTCACGTGAACTACAGCTTCTTACCTTTAGTCAATTCTGGACTCTGCCGTTGCAGAAGAACTGGAGGTAGAGGCAAACATCAGCAAGACTGAATTCATCTGGGGAAAATGCAGGACAGCATACCTGAGAAAAACAACGCAAACCACAAGAATTCCGTGCACAAGGACACACAGCAAACAGCAGCGTTAGGAGTGAATGGGAAATGGCATGTTGGACAGAAATGTGTGACACAACACAGCAGGGGGAAAAAAACCCACTGCTAAGGCTGTATTACATAGAGACACTGGGGGGGATGAAGTACCTTCAGATTCTCCCCTGAAGATTTCATTCTGGACATCTTGTTATAAAGGGGCCCAGAAAAGGCTTGAGACGAGTGTCCAGAGAAGATCCTGATTTCAGAAAATGCAGACTCCATGAACCAGCTTTAGGAAGAAGGACTGAAAACTGCATGGCTACATATTTCTAGAACGGTTTTGCAGCCATGCCCAGGTCCTCTGCACATTCTGGGGAAGACAGCTCACCCAGAAGAATCCTTCTGCGATTATTAAGGGCCCAACTGTGCGATCACCATTTTGAAAACACCGGTTTTCTATGCGCTCAGACAAATGGTGCCTGTCTGGTTATTTCATAGCCATATTAAATCAGGAAAACTTGGTTCACACTACACTGAGAGACATTGTTGCTGAATCTATCAGCCCTCTCTTGCGTGTTCTTCCTCCATTCCACCTTTCCCTCATGCACATGGATTTGAGTTACACGACAGCAGAAAAAGCAGAGTTCATGGAGAACAAAACAGGAGAGCAAGCACTGGAACACCCACTCCTGCTTCTGTGGATGGCTGGAAAATTGCAGGAAGTGGCACAAGTGGAAGTGAAACTTCTGGTGCTTCCCCATAACAGCTGGGAGTTACCACATTTGACTGCAACACCATACTCAGCCTTTAGCTGAGTTTTAGCTCCAGAAGAAAATGACAGTATGAGGCTGCCAAGCTGAAGACGGTTCATGTGAGACATACTCATGCCTTCACACATCTCCAAGCCACCGAGAAGCACAGACAAGTCAGAAATGCAGGTTTCCTATCATGTGCATACCTCTGACAGTCGGAGGAGGAAACACAAAATTCAGACTCTAAGTATCCGTCCAAAAGCAGACCACGGGCATTCCAGTTTCTAGCTTATTTCAAAGGCGGCCTGGGAACATTTGTGGAAGACATCAGTAAGCTACCTCACTCTCTCTCTGGGGTTTTCTCAGCAACACAAGGGGGACAGTTCACTAGCCTAGATTTTTAAATGGGAAGGGAAAACTGCAAACCCCAGCAAAAACGGCTTTTAAATAACTGCTCAAGCTGACAAAGCAAACCACTTGGTATAAATCCTGTGGAGTAAGAAGTAAAGCTACAAACCACACACCTCATCTTCTCAGGCACATACTTACGTTCCTGTATCTATTTCTAGTTTTATCAGCCACAGACAGGAATGTCTAATGCAACAGAACCGTGGCAGGAGACAGCGTTTTACTGTCCCGCAGTAGGTAGTTTAAGGTTATCATCCCCAGCTAGCATTGGTCACTATTTTAACAGTAAATTCTTTTTTAAATACATATAGTGAGTCACCAACTCGAGTGATAGTCTTAAAGCTCTCCACACTGTTTTCTCCGGCAGCCTTTTCACTTATCCCTGCTTTATCCCTAGCGGCATGTCCAGCAGCCAGTACAGCGCGTGCAGGCTCTGTGCTTCACCATCTAGGAAGTCCACTTGGGTAAATGCATTACACAAACAAACTCATTACAAGATTAAGCATAAAGAGCTCTCATCTCTATAATTATAGTAAAACCATTTAGAAAAGAAACACTAAAGACCAAGCAGCACCTGGAGGCACTGACTGTTTCTGTAACAGAGAGTGGGAGGCATTTGTCCCCAGCTGCTCAATTTTTTGCTAATAAAAGCCAAACACCATTGCTACATGTGTCAAAATACTCAGCACTGTGTAAGACATTGACATAATGATGAGCTCATCCTTCAGAGCTTAGAGACTATTGATAAAATCTGCTTTCTTATTTAAAAAATAATATTTAATTTTAGCTACTGTTGTAAGCATTAATCATATCTCATACAATTTAGCAGAGCTTGAGTTGAGCCAGACGTAAAACTACATGATTTACAGGTTTTGACCTAAAATACTGCACCAAAAGAATACCCACCCATGATCAAAATCCTCGAAACAAATTAGAACAATATGCCTCAGTACTGTAAGTGTCTACAGAGATATTAATGAATACAGAGGTACCTTTTTGCATTCTGCCTGCATCTACTCACCAGCCAGATGAAAACACTTAAGAATTAATTTAGCATAATATAGCTCAGTAAAGAAACATTGATACCTTTAGAGAGTTATCCCCAGACTGGATTGATTTCTCCTTAAGAAATCAAACGGGTAGCATAAATACCAAACAGTGACAGGTTGCTTGTAAAAAAAACCTATCTGAGAAAGAAACATGTCATAGAATTGTTTAATATTTGTGGTGAAAAAAATTCCAAAGCAGGACAAAGCGTTGAATCCTTCAGATTAAATAGAACAGTGAAAAATCGGAATTATTATTTTTAAATGTTAAGCTTCTTTCGAAACAAAAGCTGGTTTGAAACAAGATCTTTGTTTTGTTCATAGTGTGACTTTGGAAAGTTTCCAAAGCCTCTCTGAACAGTAACGCAAAGAGTCCTGTGGGAAGACATCCTCCATCCCACCTAACCAGTCTTCTGAGAAGGACCCTATACAGGACATCTCCTGGGGATTCCAAGGGGCTTTCATCCCCACGCCAGGCTCCTTGGCCTGTGCCCCATCTGGTGGGTGTTCACTGCTCCCTCCCCACAGTTCCTGAAGCCAACACTGTGAAAAGGAAGGGAAAAAGAGAAAGGAAACACCTTCCCTATCCCTTAGTGCGGATGGTGGCTAGCCAGCATCTCCAAAGCCTACATGGGCAGATCAAATGTATGGGAGTCAAATGATGGTGCAGGTAACTTGGTGAGCAAAGGAACCCAAGAAATACTTAGATTTGATGAAAAGATTTAGTGGTAGCACCAGGCATCAAACAAAACTCATCAAAACTGCTGAAACTGCTATGGCATTTCAGTCAAGAGAGCGGTGCAGAATTTTTGCAGGAACTGGCCAGGTTCCTCTAATAGCAGGAACTCATCCACGGAGGGGACAGGAATAATAGTCAACAGTGTGTCTAACACATCTTTCCATGTCACTGAACTAAGGGCTGCTGGAAAGGAGGGAAAGAACAAAAAACAACTACCCATGACCAAAACTTTATAGAGGGGCAAACAAACGCATGTTTTTTTTAATTTTGCAAACACATAACTAATCTTGGAAACATTCTTTCATCTACTCTGTCACGCGGTTTGTCCTAGAGACTGAGCACCCATCTAGCCAGAACATGCAGACTTCAGCAAAACAAACAACTAAAAATCCCCAAACAGTTGCTATTATTCAGTACGTATGGAAATACTCGTCCAAACAAAAGACACGTACTGTTTATTTGCAGGACATAAGGTTATGCAATCCAGTACTGTAACCAGACCACGCCAAATAAATTGGCAATCGCACAGATGTCAGTAATTACTGAGAAATCTCATCTGGTGAGAAGGAAGATCTCTCAGTTCTAGGCACACGTGAACAAATGTTCACATCAGTTTTGGTTCAGGATGCCAAATTCTATCACAATGATTATTTTGACATGCCATTTAAAATTCTCCCTGCATAGCTAAACTGTTCTCCAGAAAACAGTTGAAGAATCTATCAGTTTTCTGCAGATTTCTCTTGACTACCTACTGTACATTTAAGAATAAGTCACCCTGCATTATCCAAATCCTTCAAGGAACTTTTAATTGCATTAACTTTTCAGGGAGTACAGACTTTACAGCAACACATAAATATGTCCCAATATTGTTTGGGAAGCCTCAGAGACTCTAATGAATGAAAGCACTGGCGATGAAAGGACTTCCTGCCTTTAAACGACGGGAGACCCATGGCAGCAACAAGCTCTTGCCCAGAACTACTTAGAAATAGTTTCATTTAACCATGACAACAAGCTGTCAACAGCCAACACTCTGGTATAAGGTGACTGTCCTCCTACTAGCTGGTCATAAGATCTGTCTCTCAGCAAATCCCAGTCAAATACTACCAAAGCAGACAAAAGGCACTAAACTGTCTGGGGACAACAAGTAGCACCTTCTCAGTCCTATATCCCTAGTTCCTCGTCACATAAACAGCCTTGACCATCTCTAAGCAGATTAAGTACACAACAGCTTCATCTCCACAGGAAGTAGGATTAAAAGGTTTATCACTACTATGACAACAGCCAGGTTCTGCTGTTCTCAAAATAGTTTTGAAACCTTAGCAGCGACTGAAATTCATATGTACCTCCCCAGCAGGATTCATCATGTACTAAATCAGTCCTTCCACAGGAAACCATAAGTCGACTTTTTTTAAGTGTATATTTTTATAGTGCTTTTTAATCCCTTGTTACGAGCACTAAGAATAGAAAGTAAAAAAAGGCGCAGTGCTGCCCTGTGGCTGTGATTACAGCTTCAGCAGTGATCGTTGCTGGGAGCTGGCTGCAGACACCAGGACAGGCACTGCTCTCTCACTTCTGCTCCAAGGCAGCCTTAGTTTCTCGCCCTCAGACAGCGATCGACTCCCTTGCAGAGGCAGAGCACACTGGGGACTAACCAGCGCTCCAGCTGCTCGGTGCTGCCAGACACCAGCCTTTGCTGGTCTTGGAAATCTCCCCCGTGACAACCACAGGTATTCTGTTGTGTCCAAGTCTGAATTAATTCCCTCCTCACTGGTAACAACTGGAAGTAGAATTTGCCACACAGTTCATTACCAAACAGAGCAAGTTTGTGCCCAGTGCTAAGTCTGCCAATAACTAAATGGTAGCAGGACATTCTTCATTTTAGTACGCGACTGTATCAGGGATTAGGATTTTATTGTTGAGGATGGCTAAATAAACCAGGTTCAGTTGAAGATGCAGCTACATTCGATGAACATCCAGCTGTGTTCTGAGGCATTCTCCAAGTATGTTCACACTGACTTGTGCAAAAAAAAACCCAGTAAGAAGTACAATGCTTAATTCTCACAGCAGTACTACCCAGATCAAAGCAGGTGACCCTTATCTAAAACTACTGAAATCAGAAAATTAATATGAGCACAGAAATCTGTTCATTACTGCAGTCAGTTTAGATTAAAAGCGTATTTCAAAACAAAGAAAAGGCAAATCTACTCCAATTACATTTGTACTACCCACCAGCGTCTCTTGAAGCCAAGATGAAATCGCCTTCCTGCAGCAAGTCGGACTTTAAGGAGAAGAGAACCAAATTCAGGTTGTCAGGCTCAGAAAGTGATTGTTTCCCTATCCAAACTCCAGTTCTGTCAGCTCCTGTCAATGAAGGCTGGTTCTTTGCTCTAGAGTACATAAATTCCTCACATTTACAGACCAGAATTTGGCCTTAAACGTGCCTTTAACTGGGATTTCTTGGCAATTTAAAAACACCTAGCAGTGGCTGCTGCAGGCCTGGCCGAATTCTGACTGATCAGCTGATGCTGGCAGTAAAAGAAATGTATTTACCTAACCTCCCAAAATTACATTAAAATTGGAATTAAGAAAACAAACAGATAATTATATTAGCATATTAGAGTTATATTCCAAGTTCAGTGTTTAACCTCAGTAAGTTAAAAAAACACTAAGATGGAAGATAAATCAGGTCCCAAGTTTTACTTTTATAGGAGGTTCTTGCTCCTAGCTCTAAAAACTGTTTCTATTCACACCTCAGAACCAGATCAGAATTCAGAAATCTACATATCCTGGACAGTTCTGTGGCCCCGCACTGGACTTGCTCCAGTAAGTCCCATCTTCCCTGCGTTGGGGAGCCCAGACCTGGAAGCAGCTCTCCGTATGTGGCCTAACCAGTGCGGAGTAGAGAGAAAGGACCACACCTCCCTTGGCTGGTGACACTCCCACTGATGCAACCCAGGATGCTGCTGACCGTCCCTGCCGTAAGGGCGCACTGCCGGCGCACAGTCAGCTTACTGTCCACCAGCACCCCAAGGTCCTTCTCTGCAGAGCTGCTTTCCAGTTGCTCAGACCCCAGGAGGTGCTGGTGCCTGGTTACTGCTCCCCAGCCGCAGGGCTTTGTACTTCTCCTTGTTAAACTTTTACGACATTCCTTTCTTCCCAGTGCTCCAGCCTGCTGAGGTTCCTCTAAATGTCTGCATTGTCATCTGGTCTATCAGCCACTCCTTCAATTTTTGTATCATCTGCAGACTTACTGAGGGTGCACTCCATTCCATCATCCACATCATTAATGAAGAAGTCGAACGGTACTGAACCCAGTGTTGAGCCCCGTGACGTACCGCCAGTGACTCGCCTCCAACTGGATTTCATGCTGCCGATCACAACCCTCTGGGCCCAAGTACTGCACCAGTTGTCAGTCCACCTCACTACCCACTTACCTAACCCATACGTTGTCTTCTTGTCTATGATGATGTTATGGGAGATGGTGTGAAAATCTTTACAAAAGTTAAAATTAACAACATCAAATGCTCTCCCTTCATCCAGCAAGCCAGTCACCTCACTGCCAAAGGCAATGAGGTTGGTCAAGCATGATTTCTCCTTTGCAAATCCGCCTAACTACTCCAAAATGTCCTTCGTGTATTTGGAAGCACTTTTCAGGATGATTTTCTGCTCCAGCTTTCCAAGGGACGAGCTGAGGCTGACCAGTCTGTAGCTCCCCAATTCTTCTTTCCTGCTCTTCTTGAGGACAGGATTGAAATTAGCTCTCTTCCAGTCTTCAGGAACCTCTCCCAACTGTCATGATCATTCAAAGTCAATTGAGAGTGGCTTCACAATGACATCAAGCCAGCTCCTTCAGCACTCATTGGTGCGACCTGTCAGGCCTCATAGACTTAAGCACGTCCAGTTTGTTCACAAGTTCCCCTGGGGTCGGAGGGGAACAGGGCACACCTTTTCCTCCCTATTCTTCCTTTTACCATCATATAGTTGCAGAATCCTTTCTCCTGGTCCTTCATATGCCTTGCCAGATTCAACTCCAGAGGGACCTTGGCTTTTCTAATGAAAGCAACTCTATGCTCCTTTTGGGTTATCTGCCCTTGCTTCCACCTATTCTACATGTCCCATTTGGGTTCAGTTAGAAGTTCCTTGCTCATCCATGCAGGCCTCCTACCACCTGAGCTTGACTTTCTACTTGTCAGGATGGGCCTTCCTTTAGGTATTCCATGCAGAGACAACACAATCCCCCACAGAAACACCATCAATAGCAGTCAGTCAATGAGACAAATTTGTACTTTGCAGTGAATACTTCTCCGAAACAATCACCACAACAAACTGCTGACAGGAAAAAGCAAACGTTTTCTTTTTAAGGATCCTATGTATTCTTCCTGGGTAACACTGATCTTCACTGTGTCAGCTGGTGTTTCAGGATAATCTCGTATCATTTTTTTTCATGCCTTAATTACACCTTATGGGTGCTTTTGCAACAGGCTTTGCCTGACTCTAAATGAGCACAAAAAGTAGCTTTTAGAAGAAAGTCCTACAGAAATCCATTTGAAGCTCTTCTGCTGGGAACTGAAGCAGCTACTTAGGTGTCTTAAGACAGGAATCTTACTCATTAGATGTTGAATAAAAATATCTACAGTGTTTAGGCCTCCCACAGCTTCAAGTGATGGCTTTAAAATAATATAGTAAAGGCAAGGTAAGTCAGGATCCATGCAACTTTTATTTTAATAATTAGACAAATACAGGAAAATTTGCAATAATCTATCAAAAACGTATCTTATCAAGAACCGGAAAGGCGTTTAAAAAACATTCACATTCAATTCAGATTATGTACAAACCAGTGTTTGTAAAAAAGAAAACAGCAAATGCTTTGAGTGTAAAAGAATTCCATTCTAGTCCATGTTTCAGCATTTCGATGACCAAGTTACCACTGAGATGCAATCACAGTGCAGACATGTTCCACAGTCTATTAAACTCGTTTCAACAGCATCGTTGCCAAAAGTAATTTTCTTTTTTTTAATAAAGCATTTTGAGAAATTTTGTCACACAGTACTGTGCACCCAAGATGTACTTATGCATATTCAATTCTTGACTGCACTTATGACAGAACAGTTGTCACCTACAGGCCTGGAGTACGTACATATCTACATCGCTATAAGTACAGATATACATCCAAGAAGCACCAGTCTCCTATGTCTGAAATAGTCAGGGTCTGCCTTGTACACTGAGATCAGTCATTTTTAGTGGAGCACAGCCCTTGATTATTTGGCTCGAAGAAGTCATAACCTGCCCAGTCAGAACTATTGCAAACGTGTTGCAATATCATGTGCATACCTTCAAGATTCACATCACACAGATGACATTTCAATTGGAGTGCCATCATAATAGCCATACATAGATACGACAGCATCATACACACCTGCTGTAAGACCAGCTTTCCAGGATCTCTGTTTTTGCTCTGGATTAAATCCCCCAACAGGAAAAAAAAAAAAGATAAGTGAAAGTTGCTGGGTTTAGGCAAATCTGTGACTCAGTATTATGTTTTCTCATTTATTTACTTGAAGCTCAGCCAAAGAAGGAGACTAACCATTGACGTAAGCTGAAAAGGGAGAAAAAGCTATCAATACCCGGTTTAAAAGTATGAATCCCTGAAGTCACACAACAGTTACCAGCCAGTCTGCTTGAGCACAAAAGAGATGAATCTAGACACTAGAGTTACAAAATAGTTCCTCTGGAGCTACAGTCTAATGTGCTGTCATTAACATAAACGTAATTTAACAACATGAAAACCCTCACAAAAATGCAGGCAACATATCAGAAGTCCTTCAGTTATACCAAGCTAGCAAAGCCGAAATGGTTCACATTCTCAAATTAGATTGGTGTGTTTAAGACCAACAAGAGAAAAATGACACAACCTTCACCCTCATGTAGTAACAGCCTAAATGCAAACAGAAACTATTCTCAACCGAACCTTATGGATCCAAGTACTGAGATGATCTTCAGTTGCAAGATCTCATTTGGTTTTTTAAGGTGTACATAGACTTGGTAATAAGAGTGTATGTTAACATATATTGGCCTGGGTTTGAAAAGCAAATTCCCTTCCGAATTTATTTTGAGTTTCAAATACAGAAACTTGAACAGTTTTTGTGAATATAAACTTTACAGTTTTCACCACTATTACTCCACCCTAGCTCAGAAACCAAAACTTCAGGACAGCAGAAGCAGCTCTGGAGAGTGGAAGACTGGCAATTTAGTGTTTGAAGATTCTGAGCTCGTCTTTGGGTTGTACATCGAACACCCATTCAAGTATGTGGAAAGGCTTTTGTGCATTTCTATAGATTCTAAAGCAACTCTTAATGGAGCTAGTGCTCCCATGGTGCATATTTAAGCCAAAACCCAAAAAGTAAAGATGACTGCTGCAGTTAAGTAACAACTCTTAACTGAGAGTTGTCTCAGATAAGAAAACAGATCCTAGAGATGCCAACTCTTAGCAAACTTGTTCTATACAATGAAATAATAGTTAGGATGTCCAATAAAACACATATGGGAATTTTCTTAGATACAACGCTCAGGAACAGGACAACTTACAATAGTATAAAAACAACCCAAAGTCTTGTAAAAAAAACCAACCCAAAACCAAACCAAAAAACCAACCAACCTGTTTTAAGTCAGGCTTCATTGCAGCAAAATGTGGAACAGTAATTTAAGCTAGGAAACACAAGCAAGCTTGGCCTGAAAAGTCAGTGTTAGCAATTTTTATATGTTTAGTTTATTAATGCTATCCACGATGAATCAACACACAAATGAGATGAATGAAAGTACTTTAGAGAAGACAAGACCATATATTTTACAAAAATGTAAATGCTAACACTACAGTTAGCAAGTCATACTGGAAAAAGGGACAGACGTTTCCACAGACAATCAGTGTAAGCCTTTCCTTGGTTTTAAAGTAGATTTACATATCAGTCTTTCTTCCCTTACTTGGGCAATGGTTGGTGAGCATCTGTCACATCTCAGTCCTTTAAATCTATAGGCACCGAAACAAAGCCCCAGAAAAAAGATAAAAGGAGCCTGTGTCAGGATTTTGATAGTTGATCTGCTTGGCAAGGACTCCAGTATCAAGATGCAAGTAAAACGGAATGCCCATTAACAGTAACCACTTCCTATGCTGAAAAAACATGACTTGCACATAGTTAAGAGCCTACAGCAAAAATAACTCATCTCACACAAGTCTCATTTCCAAGTAATTATTCATAAACGAGTTCTCTCAAATAAAAAAGAGCGTAGCAGATTTAAGGTTTGAATTAATTCTTTTTTAAGAAGTTCAAAATCTCTTATCTTCTTTTTAGTGATTTTGAGTCTTATTTCATTTCTCCAGTCTTCAGTTCCTCATGGGAGAGGTAATTAAAGTGAAGAGGGCCACATGTTTCGCTCATTGGTAACATTAAGGAATGTCTCACCCAAGTTAGGTATCCTCACCTATAAAGATACTGTGCAGAAAAAAAAAAATCCCTGTCCAACCTGAAGTGTTAGAAGGTTGAGAGACCAATAGCTCAGGTCAACAGCCTGTAAACCACATTTTTGGAGAGGAAAAAAATTTCAGTGATGCATCAGAAGTGCTACTAATTGCACTCTGGCCTCTAGATCTGGCAAGCTAAACTCCATCTGAGATTGCTGCAAATGCTCTACTTCAAAGGAAGGAACATATACCAACAATGAAGTTCATGCTGTCAGTGACTATTTTCAAACACAAGGTTTGAAAAGGTGTTCTAGCAAAATGATTCACAAGAGCACAAAGAGTAAGTCCTGAAATTGCTTTTTAATGCAGATAATCAACCTTTTAGAATCTAAAATCCAAATTAGGACCTTGTGATCCCCTAACGTCAAATAATTCAGTCCAAGTCTATGCAGCTACATGAACTGGAGCAGGTGTACAGAAGGTGCACTCCATGCTTGAGGATACAAAGTATTAAAACTGAGAAGGACTCTAGTTCCAGTGTGGAAAAAACAAAAAGCTTTTAAATTTACTAAACCAAGCACACTCAGGCACAGAGGCTATGAAGTGGTGGAGCACTCTTAGAGTGACAGTACTTTCTCCCTTTGTTGAATTGCTACAAAGTCCTTACTTGTAACACCAAGCAGAGTCAGGGCTTCACTGTCAAAAAATCACTGCTGAAGAAGTCTGAATTGGGTTCTTCAAGCTGTTACAGGGACAAGATCCATGTGATTTGTCAGCTAGCTTCCTCTGTTAACGTCAAGGAAGTCCTGAGCACCCCTTAATGCTGCAAAAATAATCAACCTGTGGTAAGAGATCACATCGCTGGTGGAAGCATTTAGCAATTTTCACACAGGTGGTCCTTACCAGAGATATGTATATCAGATCACCTCTGACATAATAGGACCTGGTTTAGACCAGCCATCAAGAAGCAGCCACTTTCACAAAGGAAAATTCATATGGTGCCCAGTGCAGCAGTTGTCTCAGGAAAAAAACCAAACAAAAACACCATCAGAGGGAGTTGTAATGATTCAGGTTTGGAATCTTGAGTATTAAACTTCAGTCCCACTTGAGAACTGAGGGAAAAACATTTTTCCTCCTTCCAGATTTGCTACAAATATCTGTAGAATTCCAGCATCAAGTGTGCTAGATATAAAATTGATGGAATGCTAGCTGGTCCATAAAGGGTTGCACCAAGTTATCTGTAGCAAAGTAAAAAACTAGCCCAAAGGTTATGGAGATTGGAAGAGCTGGTAAGGCCTTCTTAAAGATGGCAAGAAGCAGAAGTGTAAGGCACAGACCCTGAGGGGAAGAAAAAAGAACAACAAAAATCACAAGGAGAAATTAGGGAACTCCAACAGACAAAAGATTATATATACATATGAACACTAATCCCACAGAAATACAAGATACAGTTCATGCCTTCCTAAAGGCTTAGGTATAGCCAATGGAGATGACAGCTAAGGCCCCATCAGTTTTCAGTCTGGCCACCAAAGAGACAAATTACAAAGAAAAAATATGTAGCAGTTATGACTTTGTCCTTGATCAACAATAGTAACTACGCCTATTCTAATATCACATTATACTCACAATTAATATGGCTACAAAACACGCTAAAGTTGTATTCCAGTCCCCACTTGCTGTTGCAGAGGCTTTGCCAACAAGGACACTGTAGAAAATGAAGTCTCCTAAACCTAGCTTTACTCCTCCTGCAAAAGTGAATATATAGCAGTATTAAGAATCAGACAGTCTCCTAATATCACATATTTGTAATTGTCAAGAGAATAATACAGATTTACATTAAGTATCAACAAGTCTTGCTAATAAGAACATTTTATTTTCAAAACTAGTACCACTCTTGAATCAAGCGATAAAAAAACCCTCATGTGAAACAAGATAGCTTAGGAACATTATACCACTCAATTAACTCATCCTGTAACCAGAATTCTATATTCCTGGTCTCTTGAACATACATTCTAGTTTCAGATGGGACAGAGTTAATTTTCTTCCTAGTATCAGGTACAGTGCTGTGTTTTGAATTTAGTATTAAAATAACATTTATAACATGCTGATGTTTTTAGTTCTTGATAAGTTATCCCAAGCTAAGGAGTTTTCAGTGTCCCATGCTGCCAGCGAGCAGGTGCATGAGAAGCTGGAGCAGAGCATGGCCAGGACAGCTGACCTGCACTAGCCAAAGGGGTATTCCACACCACAGAACATCACGCCCAGTATATAAACTGGGGCAACTGGCCACGAGGGGCCGATTGCTGCTGGGATTTGGTCAGTGGGTATTGAGCAATTGCATTGTGCAAGGTTTATTTCTCCCAATTTTTGTTATCTTTCTTTTTGTTGTTGATGTAGTTATTATTTTATTTCAATTATTAAATTTTTCTTTTCTCAACATGTGACTTTCTCTTTTTTTTTTTTTCTTTCTGATTCTTCTCCCCATCCCGCCAGGCCAGGGGGGAAGAATGAGCGAGTGGCTGCACAGGGCGTAGTTGCCAGCTGGGCCTAAACCATGACAACATAAGATCCGATACACACAAACTCAGATATTTGCAATTGTATTTGTTGGGGAGGTGTCCCGTTCTGGTTGCCGTGGCATGCTCAACAGAATACTGAAGTATAATTCCTTTAAGCTGGCCAAGGGAGGGTGAAAACAAGTGCCTTGCAGAGTATATTTTACTTGCCATTAGAAACCAACATCCAGCAAAATATTCCACTGCCCTCCCCAGTTTTCTACAGAATTCTTAGTTCTAAAGGTAGTTCTAAAAAGCACTTGTGTGTAACTACTGAGCCTATTACAGAGGCAAAACCCCATTTAGTCCAAGATGCGATGTTTAGGAAAGCTCATGAATTACTGTCTTTTTTCTTTTCAATAGTAATTACCACCTTAGCAACCACTCTGGGAACACAATACTTAATTATTTCTGAAAACTAAATAACAAAGATTTCCTGAACACCACTTCACTTTCTGCACTTTTAGTCCAAAATACTAAGTCAGAGAGGCCAACATCAGGCCACCAGCTATTTTCTTTTGGCCTATCGTTTCCTTTGCCGCCTGATTACAGACCAGCCCAAAACTCACTTTACAGTTCTCAGAGGAACTCTGAGGATCAAAACCTGTATGCCTGGTTGATCACCGGGGAAAAAAGGAAAGGAAGAAAGATAAAAAGAAAAAAAAATAGAGAAAAGAAATAGAACGCACCCCTAT
>NW_010389315.1:31645-50924 GCF_000710305.1 Buceros rhinoceros silvestris
CTCCATTATATGGTCTACAACAGCGCACTCACGAAAAATGAATTGAAAAAAGCACTAAACACCCTTTGACTGCTGAAACAAAACTTGGATGCTTCTTTTCGTATTTCAGTTGCTTTCAGAGCAAAAAAGCAAAGGCAACTGCTACGTAACTCCTTCCACACAAGCAAACTCTCCACATTTCTAATAAGCTGCTCCAAACTTCTAGTAAGCTAATGCTGGCTGACAAGTCTGACTGGATCACTGCACATCTGTCATTATTATTTGCTATAGGAATACAGGAATACAAGGGTTTTAGTTGAGCATTAAATAACTAAAATAGCCCATTTCCCAAAATTTTTATGCCTTCCTGTTATTTTTCTAATCTCTAGAAATTAAAATGGATTTGCAACATACTCTGAAACTGGAATTTTTGGGAAAAGTAAACTCTAAAATTGTTCTTAAAGTAGGAGCACCTGAGAATCAGAGGAGTTTATTAGACAGGCAGAACCTGATATATTTCAAGCTTTGCGAATCTAATAGCAGCTTAAACTCAACTGGAAATCACGAGTGTATTAAAACAGTATTGATATCATATGCTCTCCAAAGATACTGTACCTCAGCACGATGCTGGAGAAAAATAAGCAAGCCCATGGCATTTTGCATTCATTTCAGTCTCCAGCTAGGTTTTAAACACCGCTTTCTACAGAGTGGATTACAGTAGTTTAATCTCGAGGCAAAAAACATTAATGTCTGCCTTTACAGAGCCTAAAATCCAGAAGAGGTGATACACAGCAGAACACTGCATGAGGAAGGCAGAAGCTAATGCAACAGACTGCAGAACGGTCTGAAAGCAGCTTCTGCTGTTAAAGTTTTGAGTCTGCATATCAAACTGAAGACCAATTTGGCCAATGTAACTCACTCCTGCATCAAAACCAAAAGCTACCAAAAAGCAACTCCATCTATTTCTATGAGATATGTCAGTATTCTTTATGAGGAAGAGCAGCTCTTCAGCTTGCTACTGGTTCACAGCATACTGTATCTGTGCAGTCAGGATGACTAAGACTACCTAGCTTCAGATTTACTAAGTCTTTCAGACCCAGTACTCCATACTCACGCTCTTCAGGGTCTTCACTTGTTTGAGAGTTACTGGGTAGAGCCTGGACAGCAGCACGCGATTCAGGCGTTGATTCAATGGGTCCTATTCTATTGTCCCTTTGTTGCTGCCATTCCTGACTAAAGCCACCATCATCTGCTTCAGCATCTTCATTCTGAGTCTGGTTTGCTGGAGCTCAAAGGAAGAAAGGAATTTAACATCTTCAAAAATGTGCTTTCTAAAACATGTAAATCTCTCCATATGTAAGATCACAGAGGAATGAAGGAAAAAAGAGGTATTCCATAACACTTAGCAACATCTAACATTGGCACACACCGATACAAAACATTCTCACTTAGGATTTTAATACTTATTTAAACAATCAGGAGTCAACGTGCACTCTGTAGTCACAGCAGCTACATATCGGTCTCAAGTCCTAGTATTCAGGAGTACTTCAACATAACAGAGTGCAAGGTCTGCGGTGACCTAATTTAAAGATCACAGTTTAAAGGAATAAACTCTCCTCTAATATTTCATTAGCTTCTTTATTCAACATTGAGAGTTTAATTTTCCAGTAAAATAGAAAAATTTACTGAAAATTACATATCCTTACAGTCCTTCAAGTATGTTAAATTCAGAAACTCTGCTCTGCTCTAATAATACATGTAAACAAAGAAATACCATGGTTTTAAACACTAGCTGCATAGCCAAGAGGGCTAGACACATTTCTGTTTAATACATATATAAATGAGTTAGCATTATAGTACATCATCCCAATCTGACAAGCAATTGAGCTCAGTTAATAGGTGTCTGCCGAGAGTCATTTCACCATCAACATCCCAGATACAAGAAAAATGAATGCATGAACATTAACTGCACAATAAGTAAGCAATTTTTGAAGTCTTGACAGATTCATCATCCCAAATAAGGCCTCCAGGCTTTCACTTCTCTGCAACAACCAGGACACACAAAAAGCTGAAAAACAAGTACGCCTAAACATGTATTCCAATAAAATAAAATGAAAACTATAAAGACTTTTCAAAGAAGACTCACTTTGTTTATCATAAGTGGAGGTTTTGGAAGTTTTCCGTTGGGCTTCTGGATCTTCCTCAGCCATGTTCACTAGCCAGATCATTGTTGCTATTAAAAAAACAAAGCCCAAAAAACAGCATAGCTAATCACACCTTCAGATGTACGCAATCCAAGACAGCGTTGGCAGCAATCAACTCTTTTTCTGATACAACCATCTTATGCCACAGGTAATTTTACTCTCATTAAAGCACTATAGGATCTCGAACACAGCCAGTGCCAGCCACAACATGCATTTACAGAATGTGGTGAATAGAAGTTTTATTCTTACTAGATGTTGAAAAAAATGACAACAGCTGCTGCCAGAGAGGTTACATCTATCTATGAGGCCCACTGTGAAAATCTGAATCAACAATTTTACTTTTTCTATTAGTTTATTCTTTTATCTGCAAGTAAAAAGGGCTATATTAAGACTGGTTCTGAGGTACCTCAATTCAGAGGCAGTACCTGTATCAAATTTTTCTCTGCCCCCACCAACACAAGGAATTCTCCAGTCTGGGGATAGTGAAATGTTGTCACACTTAAATGGTGTATTTTAAGTCAAGTCTGTGGTTTCTCCTCTCACAAGACAGAACAACACGCAGCCATGAACAGTATCAGCAAAACAAGCAAGAGTTAGAAACAGATAAAGAAACCCCTCTCCTTTCTCCACTGTAACCTTGTCCCTGAAGTAGCCAGTCAGTCAGAGCACACTTCTCGTTTCCAAATACAGCCCTCTCTTGAGCATCAGTAGCATAATGACTCATTAACATATTTCATGTCTATCCATATGAGTCTGACTAGCAACATGGAACTTCAGAAACAGTGGAATTATGTACTAATCAACACACAGGTCGTTAACAGCAATTTGCCTTCAAAAGGTTATTTTTCACATCTCTAGGGAGAAATAATATATCAAAAAAGACAAGCCCTGGAGAAAACATTTCTGTAAACAAATCTCCTCCTGGTAATTCCTCCCTTTCCTTCCAGTAATACACATTATATAAGCACTGAAAACAAATAAATATTTTCTGAAAACAAGTACTCTCTTCGAACGGGCTTAATTCACAGCCTAATGACATACTACTTTGGCCAAAACAAGGTGTATTACTATTTTTCCTGTTCGCATTTTCTAACAAAACATGCTGGATTTTATCTTGAAAGATCTTAGCCAGAAGATGTTCCACATTTTGAGCCAACAGTGAAAGGAAAACTGAGGCCCAGGTGAACAGACTAAAAACTCCAGCTGACAAGCATCATGTTAAAACACAGAAAAATAAGAAAAGCCAATTCAGCTTAGTGGGCGATTGTAAATTTAAAATACTTCACAAAATGTACTTACAGGAGTAAATAAGTGCTGGGAAGAGAGTTTCATTTCTCTCTTGAGCTGTTTCAACTAGCATACGAAGAGGACCTTTAGGACACAGGACAGCAACCAAATCTGAAAGTAAATGTGAACAGATCTTGCATCACTACAGACATAAAAAGTTTTTCCGATAACCCTTGCAGAGCTGGTAACAAAATAAAATGCTAGACTGATTACAGACTTCTGAGAGAGCCACTGGCCACAGATCAGTGTCCTTTTTAATATTCTTAGTTACACAATCTATTTTACATATTCCTGTATTATGTATACAAAAGTAAAAAATGTGATGAAATATCCAAGCTCACTTTCTATTATCGAAGCTTGAATTAACCCAAGTTTAATGCTGAAACAAATTTTAAGACATCAGGTAAGTGAGGCTTACATAACTTCTATGAAGTAGGCATGACTGCCAATTTATCCACACTTAAAGAGGAAAAAATAGTGAATGAGCATGTGAAAGGAAAAAAATGAGGTTTATTAAGCATTGCGGAAAAATGCAGTGTTTGCATAGATTTCAGAGATGTTCAAGCATATTTAGTATAAGAAAAGATCAGCAGCTTTTTGTTGCTTCCCTCAATTCTTGTTCATGGGACAGTACATGAAACTGGATGATCAAGTAAAAATTAACTCAAGAACTGATCATTTACAAAATTGGATGACTGTACAAGTTACTCAAACAAATCAAAGCACAGCATTAAGAAAAACTGATCTATAAGATGCTCCACTTGCTTTCTAACCTAAAGGTTGATGGTTTGTTAATTAAATTTAGAACTCCACAATCTCAGCTACTTTTCCCTTGTCTTGCAGATTTGGACAGAAAACTGTAACATTTACCTAGTAACCTTGCCATTGTCCACTCACTGTATGTCTTTAAGTCATTTGAAACAAAATCTGACACTGAAAAGAACAGGTCTTGTCAGGAGCTGTATGCTGCACAGAGCAGGCCATCTGCAACTGAGCTAACTGCCCTTACACCATTGCTGGTCCTGCTCAAGTGAAGAACTCTCAGTGTGGGGTCACAGGCTTTGAAACTTTCCTTCCCTTTACTCAAACCAACCATGTTATGGTTTTGGAATACGATCTGAAGAGTAATTTCATTTTGCAGTCACTGAATGAAGGCTGAATGCTTGGATACTCAGATTTGTTCCAGTCACAGGAAGGGTGACAGCAGGGAGGGTAGATGGGAAAGTTTTCTTAATGTGCTTTATGATCCATGAGCATACACGAGGATGTTTTTCATTCCTCTGAAGGAAGAGGACACCTATGGAGTACACCGATCTACCAGAGGTAATCAAATCTTACTTACTCCCGCACTTCCACAACCAGATAGATGCTCAGTCTTTACCATTATCAGTCACTTTGAGAGAACACATTCATCACACTTACATGCTTCCAAAAAATATTCAAGTTATGAGCACATCTGCATGGATACACGGAGCTGTAATGTTTTAACTATGTCTACGTAACTGGATTTTAGTCTTGCCCAGGAAGTAAATCAGTATTTGGAATATAGAGTGATCTTCTTACCGAAAGTGCCCTCTAACGCTTTATGAAAAAACTACATCTAGGTATCTCTCAGTCATCGTTCTCAAAAAGCACAATATGCAATAATTAAAGTGAATTTTCTTTTTATTAAAAAAAAAAAAAACAAACCCCAACCAGGAAACAGATCTCACAACTGTATCCTTTCAATGTAAGATTACTTTGAGCAATGAAAATTGTGTTTAATCTTTCCTTGCTTCCTTCTTGGTATATTCATGGATCAGGATGTTGGGACATGTATGGGACAATACCCAAACAAGAAGGTCCTAAACTCTGAACATATGATAGATTCCAAGAATTCTTGGAGAAAATGAGAAGCCAAAAGCTCTCCATCTCTGTAGAAGAGATCAAAGTGGCAACATCGGTCTCTCATCTCCTCCTCTTGAATGACTTCAATTCTCTTCCCCAAAGAATCTAGAAAGTCCCAAAAGCATGAAGGAAGATGGCATCACACAAAGTCACACAAAGCCCTTAATTGCAGGGGACCAATCTCTGTTTAGATCACGATTTCTTAAGTCTGTAGTCACCTTGTCCACTTCTTTGGATGCCACCCCCCTCCATCTTTTTCTTTTTTAAGGTCTAGTCAGAAAAATGGAAATGTTGGGGAACAGAAGAAATTCCCACTGTAATACCTGTTGCTATGTCTTGCCTCAGACCTTACCATACACTGAAATGACAGCCAGGATAAGCCACGCAGTCCATTCAGGAAGGTACTTAATGAACACCAAGGCCATGAGAGCACTTATCATAATGAGATACGCCTGCTGAAGCCGAAGTGGACCCTTCCAATGAATACAAATCATTCCCACAACGCCGAAGTTCCAGATCATGAGTGCCACTGTGATGTAGTCCATGGCAACATTATACGTCTTGAAAACCTCACTAAAAAAAATACAGAAAAGAATATGGACTGAGTTAGCTTAGAACAATGGAAACAAGTTACAGAGGCAAGCTCCACAATATATTTTTTTTTAATTCTCATATTCAATGTAGTGGCACAACAAAGGGCATAATTTACCAGTGCTTGCTTCACACCAACTGTTCCACTCTTCTGAAATTATTCATTAGAGTTTTCTTTCACTCTCAGTCAAAGCAGAAATTGACATGAAAGGACATTACTGCAAAACCAGTAAGTCTGATTACGCTTATGAATTTTACAAAGGAGAAGAATAAGAACTTTTGAGGTTAAAATGATCTTTAAAGGCATGCAAACAGATCTCTCTCTACTTACCTGCTGTCTGTGGAATGGAAACACTTTACTAACCTCAAAGTAAGATATACATGATTATTCCACTGTATTTTGCACTACAAACACTAAAGTAAAAAGCTCTCTTTTTGGATGAACTATATCGCTCTGTCACACCAACTACTATAAACTAATTAGGACCCTCAGTAAGTAAAACCAAAATAGAAAAACACATTGTCACCCAGTCACAAGTGATTTCCACTGTCCCAAGGAAGAAACGGTTGTGATGGCTTTTCGCAGATGCTGCTGCTGCTACCAACTCATCAAGGCACTATGAACATTACAATCTGCATGACACTTTTCTCCAGGAAATTTGTCTTCCATGCTGTTAGCTGCCTTTGAGACGTGCAGCATTAACAGGATGGCCCCTACCTCCATCACGTACAATTGGTCTACAAATGCCCTCCTTACTCACTGGACCTCTGCAAAAGAAAGCCAGCACTGCTGTGCGGCAGCACGGACAGGTGAAGGAAAGCAGAATATCAGGAAAGTCTTCAGTCCCTCTACTCACAGATGCTCAGGGAAGAGAGCCAGCTCAAACCCAAAGGAAGTGAGCCTGGCAACTTGTCTCCATGCAGCCTGCACTGCACTCACGCAGCACACGTATTTCAAAAGTTGCTACAACGGTTAGAGAAAATACTGACCAAAAAAGGCATCACAGATCACTTTTGGCAAAAATTAATGACTGAAGACACCATTTTCTCCCCCTAGAGATCAAATGAAATAAGCTTCTTCAAAGAGAATTGTACCTGTCATTAAGTGGTACAAAAATATTCACAGTATAATTTCATGGCGTAACTCTAGTTACAAACGCTGATTCAGTTTGCTCGCGTTCGAGAATACCGCATACTATGTACAGCTTTTCCTGATGTCTGGATAAAAGAATGCTTCCAAATTTGAAAAGAAAAACATTGAATGCATTTTGGTGAGAAAGTAGATTCTTTTCAGCTGATTCTTTTCTGCTACTCTCATGCTAACAGCCTTTGCATATACTGCCCACCACCAAAGCCATGAGTGTGAACAGTTGTCCTTCAGTCATATAGCTATGAAAAACTACGTTACCAGAAGATACGCTAGCAGAGTAAGCTACCCTGTGGAAGAGAGGTTATGCTGGCGACACATGTGACGGGCAGCTTCTGTATAATATCAGATGCACTATAAACCCCTAAATACCTCTTTCATGTGTACTCTATGAACCTGTATAAAACTAAAAATTTTACTGCGATAGCTTGCTCATTATCATTCTTCTTAAAATTCAAGAGCTAGTTCTAAAATAGCAGTGATACACGAAAAATCGCATATTAATGCTTTAGTTCACTTACCCCAGGTAGATGAATGAAAAAAAGAAAAGCAGCAAAAGAGAAGAAATTATAAGCCAGCCATGGATCACCTGGAAAAAAAAGATACCAATACAGTTGTTGGGTTTGGGTTTTGGTTTTTTTAAGATTTTTTTTTTTTTTTGAAGTTAATATCTACTTAAGAATTCTTTTAAGGTTATTTTCTGTTTTGATTGAAGCAAGAAAAAGATACTCAGATATCGCTCTCTGGTTGTTGCTCTATTCATATTTAGTCTATATGCAGTATTGAATTTGAATTTATACTTAGGAATTTTAAGTGCTTTGTAGTCTGTCAATAAAACTTCTATACAATGAAAGCTTGTGTTAAAGACGTGCAGTAGAACGCACCTTATGTTATAGGTTCAAATTTAACCTTCAGCCTAACAAAACCTGTCATTTAACTTACTAACCTAACCAACTGGCCTTCCATACTTTCTACTGCATTCTTGCTTCTGTAGAAGATTGAAGAATTTCCCACATGTAACAAGCATGGTGCCTGTAAAGACACTGCAGGAAAACTGACAAAGTATCTGTCTCAGTCCATCGAACTGTCACCACTCATAGCAAGTGGGGGAAAACAAACCATATTAAAGCAGAACACTGGTAGGTATCTAGAACATAGTCCAACTTTCAAACAACTTATAGAGCTACCTATATATCTAAGTAGTGATCTAGTTGAGAAAACTAATTGAAATCATTTTAAGAAAAAGGCAAGGAAAGCTGTCACTTCTTTTAGTAATAGTATAGAAATAATATAAATAGTAATAGATATAAAATAAATAGTAAAAAATGTAAATATATAAATAGTAAAGTAATAAACACTTAAACTTTCTTACCACTTAAGAAAATAACATGAATACTAATGCTTCCTTCTAGTAAAGAATAAAATGCTAACAATGTCAAACACCAAGGCCGCAGTCCAGCAAATATTTATCCACCCTCTGCACAACTACTGTCAACAGTACTAAAGGAGGTAAAGAGCTGAGGTAAGCTGGAATTTTATACACAGATGTTTGTTTTTAATCTCAGTATGTATCTCATTTGCTATAGCATCTTCCAGATCACGAGCCTCTTTTCATACAAGTGATTTTTCCAAAGTATTTCTTCTAAGTTTTGGCCAGTGTTTCCTAGCAGGATACCATGACAGGTTTGTTGCCTTCTAATTAAAGAATTTTCACTCTTCGCTTGACAACAGCTTCAACACTAATTGACTACTCGTACAGAGTTGTCTTTCCCTGCTACAACTTGAATAAAAACTAAAGATTGCAGAATGCAAAGAATCAAAATGAGCTAGAGCAGCCAGATTTTGGTTAGGCAAATTAAAACAACGAAGAACGCAGAGAATAATAAAATATGTTAAGAAGAAAAGCTAGCCAAATGCAATCGCCTTTGAAGATGCTGTTTCTGGTTAGATTTAGGAGCTAGAAACAGGACCATGCTTAACTCATCACATACAGGAGAGACGCAGCAGACTAACAGCAGTACAGCTGAAATACTCTTGCCTTCTAAGGAGTTTTCAGATAAAAATCTTGAGAAGACAAGCAAATGATCACTGCCAGCTGGAGGCTTAATGTTCGTTCATTATAAATTCCATTCCCCATAATCTAGACTACAGCCTACATATAGAACTGTGTGTAAAATAGAATTCAATGGACAGGTCACTACATTTTACAATATACTGGTACAGCAGCATAGAAATACTGTGAGCAATTCTAAAAATGAGTTAATTCTTTCTTTCAATTAGCATAAACTATAATTACAGGAAATTTCTGTTGTCTAATCATTCTAATTTTTTAGAGCTACAATTACTTTTGTAAGGAGCACATGCAGTGCTTCCTACAGTCAAGAGCGAAGCCAAAAATGTGAAGCTTATTAAAAATTAGTTGATGCCTTCAGCACCTGAGGAGAACTGATCGCCTGCCAAGGAACCTAGCTGAAGTACATCAGTTATTGAATTCACTAGAATGAAAAGACTTGTCAGTTTAAGAAGAAAACTTTGTTAATTCAGATTTAACACCACACTGTGATAAAAGAGAAGGCCGATACTTAAAAAAACTATTTCAAGCTATATGCAGATTCAAGAAAAAATAATTTCCCTAGTTGCTGCACGAATACTTCGTAAAGGGGTTTCACACACAGCCATGAAGACCAAACCCAGTTTTCCCTCTTGAAAACAAAATAAAGTGGAGCAAAGTTTTGTGTCAGCACACGAATCCCAATGCCTGTTTTACAACTATGAAACAGATTGAAGTTTCCGGCTGCACACTGGAAAGTTTTATTAGGCCAAGCTTTGTCAAATGGGCCATTACAACAACTAGGAATTTTCACAAACTCCTCCTCCCAGGCAGGTGATATTGCAATTATTTATGCTAAGACTGGACTTGCCTAGATTACACCATTACACGATAGAAGTCTTTCACAAAAGAGCCTCAGAGTCTCTGTCTTTGCTTCGAGGATAATGCCTGATGTGTACAGCCATGCACATGTCACACTGTTGGGAGACTCTGATACTGGAGGCAGGCTGGAGAGCAGAGAGCCCTCGAAAAGCCCCTGAAGTCCTCAACAGATTCTAATTGTAGGACCATGTCTGTACTTTGTACAGGACATGGTACATTTCACAGCAATAGGAAGCAATGCCACCTAATTCTAACTGACAAAACAGCCAGCAGTGTTAGCTGGGTCCTGCACCTCCCTGAGGTGTCAAACAAACAGAAACCACAAAACTGAAACAGTTACTTGAATCACCAGTTTCACTACTTTTGCTCATTCGTCCTTGATAATCCTTCATTTTGTTCTAGTCTCGATAATCTGTACTAATAAAAACAACTAGCACAATTACTCAAGTCAATTCTATTTATACTCACCTTGTAGCACCTGTATTTGTAAAGCACAACCAGGAGTATTGTCATGACAATGATAACGCTGATCATGATAGCTGCGTTGAGAACTGAATTCAGGGCTCTCTGTCCTACTGTCTCTGTCTCTTCTGTGAAAGGAGTGTAGATGCTACAACAACAAAGAGTCAACTGAAATGCCACGGAATGCACAGACTGTTTCTGATATGTGAGGCCAACATCAAATGAAAATTCAGTAATCTTTCAATTCAGAGCTGTAAAAGCAACAGCTATTTTCTACTTAGGCAAAAGTTGAAAATATTCTATTAGGCAAACTTAAATTAAAAAAAAGAATATTTTCTTTAGAAGACCTGCCTTTCCTACATTCTTAGATTACTTCTATTTTGTACTTTGTAAAACAAATGGAAAATGTTGTTTGACACAGTGACTCACATGCTATGTATCATCAGACTGTTTCTGCAGCTGGACCTTTACAAGCACACCATCTAGTGGACTTACAATGAAAGGATCCCCAAGGATTTCAACAAAACAATGTATGGGCTCAACTCTCTTTTTCTTAGAGAAATACAACCGCCCGGGTGAAAAATCCACTTCGTTATGGGGAAGAGAGGGAAGGCAGAAAATGCTTACCATAAATAAAATCTCAAGAAAAATAATTATTTGATCAACAACTTTTGATAGTGAAAAAGAACTTTGTGTTTTATTGAAACATTTTATGACACGCTTATAAAAACATTTCAAAGACAAACACACTTTAAATAGCTTTGTCTAAATGTTTTCACGGTGTAACATTTAGACCGATTTGCTGTAGGATCTGACAGGCTCATTGTTCTTCCTTTGTCTCCTTTCTCTCAAATCAGCTTTCACTGAAATGGCTTTGTTTTTGGCAACAATATTTTGCCCCTCCCCCCCAAAAAAGAATTCCATACAGGAAACCTGCCAGGCAAGTTTCTGTAAGTGCAACACAAGTGAATCTCATAAAGAAAGTTAAATGCAAAAGGATGATAGCTTTATCAAACAGCATAGGCAAAACAGAACATGGCATGTATGTTACTTGATTTAAACAAGTAATTTTCTTCCTTTTCCAAAATCTTTGTATTCTGGTAGAGTACAATTGAAAGGGCTTTGGCTCAGGGTTGAGTTTATTTTATAAATACCACAAGGCACAATGAAGTACTGAAATGAGGACTGGATTTGAATCAAGCAGTAACAACCAAGATGTGATCCCGACTGGTCACCAGACAGGTAAGAAATGTCAGTAGCACCACAAATATAGAGTCTGGTTTCTGGAAGGAATAAACCAAAATTATCTTCGGGCTGGTGGTGGGGAAAAGGGAGGCAAGCAGGAGTTCACTGTTTGAATTAGACTCCTGAAGAACTGGGAGATTAAAGAAAATTATCTGAGTGAGTCCATTGAAAAGACAGGGTAAGAAAAAATGATACATACAGCTGTCCATCCTTGCGTGTATAAAAGCTGACAGACTTGATGGTTGCAACAACGACCACCATGCAAAGTGTGACAGGTACAAACAACATAATCACATGTTTTGCCCCATATTTCAGTGTCAGCTCCTCATCTTCTTCTTCATCCTGTTCCACCACTTGCTGAATGTTGTTTTGTGGCTGCCCATTGGTCTCAGACTCCGGATTGTCATTTCTTCTGCGCTCACTATTATCATGGCGACGTCTTTCGCTGTTGTCATTCTGCAACACATAAAATACAGTTTCCTCCGCAACTATCCACAACCACATGCTTGTACACTAAGCTAAAGGAGAGCTTTAAGCTGAGGGGAAAACGCGTAAGGCAATGTTTACTGTCAAGAACATTTGCCACAGCAAGGACTTAAACAGTAGTAATTAACTGCATCATGCAGTTAGCAAAAGAGTGGGAGCACAGGGTTATGTCAGAAGCACTTAATATTAAAAACAGCAGCAGCTGAAAGTAGGCTGGTGGCACCTAACAGCTTTTCCTTTAAAGAGAATGTAAAAAGCTGAATGAAAATAGCTTTTTCCCTTGGTCCAAACTGCAGTTGATACTAGGGTGTGTGAAAGTAGATTACTCATAGCTTGCTCAAGAATTACGCAAGAATTAACTAGATCTGTTCCTAGAAATAATGTCAAATAGACATTTATGTCCCTAACTCCATGAAAATCCCAAGAAAATTTCTACTTTCCTTACCATGTTACTCCCACTACAGTACACTAACTAGAATATGTGTTAAAGTGGAGTTTCGTGAGGTACTGAATTCCCACATTTTTAGCAAGAATGACACAGAGATGGTGATCAAACTTCAGTAACTCTCAGATTTTATACTGAGATGCGATCCCAAAGTTCTAGCGTGATAAGCTAAGTGTGCAGATTCTTTCTCTCCTTTCCCAAGGATACTACTGACATACCCTTTCACTGAAAGAAACGAAGAAATTCTTCCACTCATCAACAAATAAGAAAACGCCTCCTAACCTTCCTGATACTGCTACACGAAACATAAGGGTGTAATTCAAACACAAGGACAGTTAAACTTTCAATGGAATTAAGATTAACCACAAGCAAACCCAGAAACTGTTTATACCATCTGCGAGTAAATGATCAGTCCTGCGTTCTTCCTGGTGCCACAAACCTTTTGCCCCCTCTTCTAGAAGCCCCATCAGCAGGGAGCATTCAGCCTCTTCTAAGTTGTGTGCACACAGAGAACACAAGAGAAGAGCGTGCCCTGTTTCACCTGTTCTGGACTACAAAGAAACAAAACCATTTTATGTTCACCAGTCATTCTAAACTAGCCCTGAAATGCAATAAGTTTATACAGACCACTCTTTTTTTTTTACTGTATTACCATGTCCAAAGTCAATGCTGTACTCTTCCCATTCCCTCCACTCAAGAGGTTTCCAAAGAGCAGTAACACAAAAATTTTTGATTTTGTAAGGAATCAATCTCATTTCTTCAAAATTACTTCAATTACAAACAGTTCGCTTTCAGGAAGTGCAGTAAAGTGTCTTTAGATTAAAACTTACAATGAACTGAAGGAAGATACCTTTTGCAATCCCTTTTAAGTATCATCCAGTTTTAGGAAAATTGCTCTAGACATGAGATAGGGCCTAGAAAATAACCTAATTAATTTCTGCTTAAGTACTCCTATGCAGGTGATTTTTTCCTTAAACACGCAACATTAAAATCTCATTACCTGTTCTTAATAGCATTTCCAAACAGAACTGCTGACTTGTATCTCATTAACTCACCATAGTTTTTTGATAAATCAATAGTACTTTCGGAAATTCTTTATACAGAATTTTCCTAGCCCCTCCCTCAGAAAAGATAAGATGTTAAGTATAGACTCCGGAACTCATAGTGAGGTTTTCAAAAGCACTTAAATGATTAAAGAGTACAAGTTTCTGGACTTTGAACTGCAAACACCGACACTGGTTGAAGCTTTACAACTTACCCAACTCATGAAAAATTTGTTTTTACAAAACATTACAAAGTAACAGTACACATCAAATGCTTTGCCTATTTACTAGTTTCTGTGGTATCCTCATGATCAAGCTCAGGAGAGTTTTAGGAATTGTCCTCTAGGAAAATTTGCTTTATTTTTTCAAAAAGGAAACTGAATATAAGGCGAGGGGAAAAAAAAAAAAATCTAAAATTGTCTTAATTACACAATTAAAACCAGCAGGCAGCCAGATTTTTAGAATTAAAATTTTAAATTCAATTTGAATTTAGCATCATTAACTTAAAGTATGTTCTGAAAAAAATCTTGGATTCAAAATTATTTCTTACTAAATGTAAGATTCGCTATAAACCAGTTGGCATTTTGCATGAAGCCCTCACATACAAATATTGAAAGTCAGACAGAAACAGGAACATGGAAGAATGCAAACAAAGACATCATGTTTAGTTATTCTGAAATGTTGGCTGCATCTGAACCTCTTTCTGTACAGATTATCACTCAAATGTAACATTTTTCACTTGGATAATAAAATACTCCATTTCTCTCAGTCTATAACGAGACAACAATAAACTTACCTGTCTCAGTAGGCTGCCTAAGATGATCATAACATCTACGTCATAACACTACACTGGAGATGACCAGAGCCTTAGCACACTTCACAGGTAAAACAGACCTAGTATTTAGGTTTCTGCACACTTGCAGAATACATAGCTCTTTCTCTGCTGTTAACAGCAGTCCTGCAAGTAGCACTTATCCCTATCTTAGGCACAGAAATACAAAAAGTAAAATAAAACCTAGAGCTGTGCAAAGCCATCACAAAAACATCCAAAGGAAAAGCCTGATTAACTAGCACACCACTACAGAAAAACTGCAAAATCAAACATAAAGAGAAAAATCGAATAAATTATCTGCCATTTTAGTCCCTTCGCTAGTTAGGAACAAAGACACAATCACTAAATGCCTTTACATAGTAAAATACAGTGCATGAAAACCAGATCTGCATCAAAAGAGTTATAAGAGTTATCTAGAAAAAAGTTGTCCTTTCAGGCTACTGAAGTGTAGCTAAACGTGACATGCGTGTGCCCCACTGCTTAAAAGAACAAAGTGCACTCGTATCCTACCTGATCAGTATTAAACAGAGCAGAGGCCATGGACTCTTGCTGAAGTGGAAGCAAAGGAACAGACTCTTCACTTTCCTCAGACATAGTTAAAAGTGAAAATTCTGAAGCTAAAAAGTCAGTAACACCTGTTGCAACACCGTAAGCAAATGTAAGTTACGAACTAGGCGCTTTCAGATGAATAAACAATATTAAAAGCAAATGATAGTGGTTTTTTTCCTATCAGGAAAATAGTTAATAGCAAACCCAGAGCAATGTCCCTGAACCAAGAGACAGAAAGCCAGCATATTTGATATAAAGTTTTTATTTACTAAACCCAGATTTATACCAGGAGTACCCGCCTTGCCTGACAGTGCACACAGACTTCACTAGTTCTCACAGATACCATTTATGTTTGAAGATCATTATACAGTGACAGATACTGAAGACTGGGCTGAACTTTTGGTGTGTGACTGGAAGAAGAGATAGCAAATTATACCGCTTAGTGGTTTCACATGCTGACTGTTAGCCACAGAAGATGGATATATTTCAGCAGAAAGTGATTTTTGAACGTATGTACAGGAACAAAGCAGATATGTGTGTGTAGGGGAAAAAAAAATCACTACAACTAAGTATTGAAACTACACCTAGAGTTACATTTACACATGAAAATAAAAAGCACAAGTAGTAGTTATTCACCAGCACACTCTGTTAGGGAGAAGTAAACAAAACCATCCATGCGCCATTGCTGGGAAAAAGTATCACCAAGTTATCTGTAAGGATGGTGAGCCCACAGCTTATCACTGAGCTCTGCCTTTTTAATCTAGCAGAAGCGTTCAATAAAAGTTAATCTCTCACTTGTCCAAGATGAAAAGAAACCTTTTTCATTCCCTCTGAAGTAAAAGCACAAAGGATGCAGAAGGAAAGTTTCTACTTTGCTATTTTTATTAACAGTTTCTATAATCAGTAAGGTATTAAGTCAGACTGATTATTTAAAAATGTATCTTCAAATGTTTTGTATTTTACTGATATAGCAAGATGCTGATCTGGGATAAAAGATCAGGATTTTTCAGAATTCTGCTTAAAATTCTGGATTGTATAGAAGAAATAGAGGAAGGATCAAAATATTCTCTCGAATTACTGCCATAAACATGACTGCAAGAGGCCCAGCCTCACAAGACTATTTCTGTGTCACAAGGAAACCTGACATTCAAGAGCTATAGCAGGAACAAAGAACTGAATGTGACAAACCCAAGAGCCTAAGCACCACACCCAAGCAGATCATTTAAACTTGGACATGCAGTACAGTGAGTGCAGTTTTAGCTACAATTAATGCACTCAGGTCTTCCAAAGCAATCATATAAAACTTTATGGTTTGAATTCCCCCTTCCCCTCAAAATCTCAAGAACTCTGAGAGCACCTTGACAATTATTCACATGTAAGACAAGTCAGTGCTGCTCTCTCTGAAAGAGCAGTCCTTCAGCGACAGCAAGAACAAACCCCAGGCTTCAAGCTCTACCTAAACTAAAATTAACTCTGTGACTGAGAAACCTGTGAGTGAAGCAGACCACAGCCAGGCTAGATAATGACAGCTCACTAAATGTTCTAAAGGTCAATGTTTGACACCGGAGTGTCCCACCCCATTTTCTTATTTTCCTTGAGGTCTTGGTCACTCCAACACCACTTTAAACTGGGGGAAGTCTTATCTGTATATAAAAATGAGTTTAGAACATCAGATATTTTACAGATTATTTCTTTCAGCACTGCTTATCTCCACAACAGTCTAGACAAAGAACATTACTCCCAACAAACAAATCTCTAGAGTTCTGAACTGAATTTTCATCCACTCTCATTATTGATCCTAATTTAATTGCTACCAGGTAGTAAAATTGTTACATACGGTATTGCTGAGGTGGTTATCGGGGAAGTTTTCCGTCAGCTGCCCATGCTGAAACTGGGGTAAATGCGCAGACAGTTCTGTCATTGGGGCTGTCCTCTGGAAATCACTTATGTCTACACAAAATGGATCCGCCTCCTTGAGATGCTGAAAGGAAAAAGATGTGTAAAAAGCCTCTGTCCTTACAAGTCCAGATTCTCCATCCCCCTCCTACCCCAATTTTTAGAGTTCATGCAGACCAAAGACAATCATTTTCTATCTACGCCACAATACTGAACAGTATCACATCTGCTAAGAGATCACAATAGGGATTTTCCAGCATAAAAATAAGCTCATCTAGGTGTTATCAAATTAGTTCATCAGCTACGGAAGTAAGCCAGCAACAAACTAATCATTCCGAACAGTTCTCCGTTCCTTCTTGTGCAATATATTAGGAGCACTGCATGCTTGCTCAAAGCCAAACTTGTATACTTTTATCTCAGCAGAATACAGTTGCTCCAAGCTGTTCAGCTTTGGATTCCTGAGAAGCTCAGGGGGAATCTTCAAGCAAGGATGATGGAGCTGCACCTGATGATTTAAAATCTGGATCTACGTTTAATACTGTTGTGCTCTAAAAGTGACTTGGAGCTACACAAGACAGTATCCTCAAGAACTAAGGTGGATCCACTTCCCCTAGTGGTAGGTTTTTACATGTCAGCCAAAAGTACATAAAGGTGCCATATACATGTAACAGCTCTATACACTGTACATAAAAAAAAAGTCCCATAAAGAAAGTCACACGCTAACATTTTCCTATGCAAACATGAGTAAACCATGTTCTCCATATTAAGAGAATAAAGCAATATAGGGGAAAGAGGAAAAAAGGTGATGTAACTACACAAGTTTCAGAAAATCACACAATTTTAAGAAACAATAAGTTGGCTTAGAGAAGTCACTGGCTTGGTTACACAATGCATGGGGAAGGGAATAAATCACTGCCTCAGTGGTGGAGTGCCAGTCCTCACTTCCACCCCAAGTGGCTCCAGCTCCTACCTTATGCCAATGCCAGCACTCATCAGTCCTCTCTAAAATGGAAGAAAACAAATCCAGGAGAAGAAAACAAGAATATTTTACTGTGATTTTAGTATACTCAACTAATGTATGGATGGATCTCAAAAGCCTCATACAAAGGAGGACATCACAAGTCAGGCCTCTCATTTCAGCAGCAGAAAGCCACAAGTGCTGCAAGACAGTGTCTTACTTACGTAGGGAGTTAAGCCTGTTTTCATACATACTAAGACGCAGAAGCTGGTTTTCTACTTACAAGTAAATACATATCTTACAAGACTAGTGCATACTGCGTACTAACTTGAGCAGGGATGTAGCTTACACTAAAGAGCCATTAGGAAGCAACACCGATTTAACAAGTCTAGTGGGAGCACACAAACTGTTTGGAAGAAGACAACGTAGTATTTGCTAGAACAGCTCTCTTCTACATTTGTAATCAAAAATAAAGTGCATCCAATTTAAAATATAATGAAATGTAAGATTAGATGAAAATAAATGGGCATTGAGTTGCTTTTACTTCTAAAGTTTTTGCTCTAATTCTTTGGTTGGGCTACAGAATATAAACATCCCTGTTTTAAGGCTGCTGTTGGTAAAAATTCTCAGTGACAGGGTGACCACATAGGAAAAAGTTGTGTATCTTTACCCAAACATGGAGTATCAGAGTGAGATTTTCCATATTGTAGCATGTCAAAATTCTAAGTAAATTACAAGAGGAAAAAAAACCCACCCCAAAACACCAACCCACAAAATCCACAAAAACTGTTAAAGCGAATCACCACAAACTCTCCAATCAAAAAAAAAAAAAAACCTCAAAGCCCCCCCCTGCTATGAGGATCAGAGAGAAACTGAAAACGGGGAGGAGTAACTCACAGAAGAGTTGCGCCAAAGCTTGACTGACAGTATCTAAGAATCCTCAAAACTTGTGGTTTGTTAAAATAATCCCTTTTGGAAACTCAAGAGCTCAGAAAATGGATTCAGGACATCTTACCAAACAACTTCATTTTTTTAAATAAATGAATGCTCCCAAGTCTGAATGAACTGTGCATAAACAGACACAAATTCTATTTTTATTTTTCTTCCCCCAAAAAGGGACTCACCGAACCATTTTTTTCTAATGAGACCCTTAATATTAAAAAAGCTTATCTAAAAAAGTTCTTCCTTTGGCTGTCCTTAGCAAGAACAACAGGAGTTACAACTGTAGTTTTCATGCATCTATGTCTAGCCGCCAGAGCGCAGGTAACGCAGCAGTAATCTCTGTTCTTCCCCTGCTTCGAAGAGAAAGGGCAGCAAGTACCGACCAGCCACAGCG
>NW_010389315.1:51054-51347 GCF_000710305.1 Buceros rhinoceros silvestris
CCTTCCCCGCACAAACGAGGGGGCAGCAGCAGCCGCTGCCTTCCTCAGGGAACACCGAACGCCCCGCGGAGCCCGCCCTCAGCCCTGCACTGGGCTGGAGCAGCCTCATCCCAGACAGGGCTTCCCTCTCCCCCGACCGCAGACGAGCCGGAGGGGTTCCAAGGCCGCGAGGGCGGGGAGGACCCCGCAGCGGTGGGGGTGGGCGTGAGGGTCGGGCCCCCGCCCGATCCCACTTGGCCTCACCGGTCCCCCCAGCCCCGGTGCGGTGTGACCGACCGCAACCCCACTCGTGC
>NW_010389316.1:0-2536 GCF_000710305.1 Buceros rhinoceros silvestris
GAAATAGTATAGAATGTTATTTGAAATGTTTGTAAGGCACTGAACATTTACATCAGTAATACCTTGGTCTGCAACCAGTTGTGTTAATAAAAATGGGTCTGTCCAGAAGGTGGTGAGGCGTGTAGCACCTGGTGAGAGGAAAATGGATGGGATCTGGGCCTGTGACTTGCGCTGTCTATCTGGTCTGTGACTTGATCCCCGATCTAAAGAATTCTCCAGACTATACCAAATTCCCCGAAGAATGTGAAAGACTTTTAAAGGAGGGAGCATCTGTGTTGAACTCAAAAAGCAATGAAATTCACCATTTTTTTTTCTCCTGTTTTGCTAATTTTAGTGTATGTGCGTGTGTGTGTTTATGTAAATGCAGCTACCACAGAAATATGGAAGAGCTGAAAGCCATGGATGGAGAATTCATCCGTGCCAAGCTGGGCTGCCAGAGGAGGCTAAGGAAAGATTCAGAGGAAGCCAGGCTGACCATCTTATATCGGACACCCTGTATTTCAGGGGTTATCACACTGGATCTGTTGGACCCTGCGTGTCCTGTCGAACACGAGGCTTAGCCCCCCTATATCCACTGAGAGTGGGGGAGCAATCGCTGGACATAGTCACTTTCGAGACTCGGCTTTGGCCCGGATGAATTTAGCTCAGAAAGGACATTATGAAGGTTAGTATCTACAGGAAAAGTGTTCGCTCCTTATTTCTGGGGGCATTGGAGAAGCTCCTAAGGAAGGATGAAGAGCAGCCGTGAGATTCCAGGCTGGCACCTTTGCTGGGGGAGCGATGGCTGGACACAGTCAATTTGGAGACTCAGCTTCGGCCAGAGGGAATTGAGCCCAAAGAAGACAAGATGAAGGTTGGTGCCTACAGGAAAAGTGTTAGCCCCCAAGTTCTAGGATTATTGAAGAGGCTCCTGAGGGAAAAGAAGAGCTTCCTAAACATTCTGGGCTGGCACCTTCTCGGGGGAGGAGTCGCTGGACATATTCAGCTTTGGTGAATAGTTTTGCTCAGCTTCAGCTGGAGCGACTGAAGCTCCTTGTGGCCGTGATGAAGGTGATTGCCTCCAGCAAAGTGGGTAGCCCCAGGTTTTTCGGGTAGTGAAAAGGCTCCAAAGTGAAGATGTGAAGCAGCCACGAGATTCAGGGCTGGCACCTTTCCTGAGGGAGCAGTGGCTGGACATATCCAGTTTGTAATACTGAATCTGGCCTGTTTGAATAAGGACTTTGAGGAGAGATTAAATTTAGTCGCTAAAGCACACTTGGAATCCCCAGATTTCTTGGAGCAGTTGAGAGTCTGCAAGGGAAGATGCAAACCGTCCTTGAGATCCAGGGCTGGCACCCTCTTGTGGGGGGAGCAGTGGCTAGACGTATTCACCCTTTGGTGAATATGCTTGTGCAGCTTCGGTCCACGTGAATGAAGCCCAGAGTGTGCATGATGAAGGTAAGTAAGTGGCTAAAAAATGTTAGCCCCAGATTTTTAGGGGCATTGGAGAGGCTCCTAAGGGAAGATGAAAAGCAGCCACGAGATTCTGGGCTGGCACCTTTTGAGGGGGAGTGATGGCTGGACAGATTTACTTTTGCTGAATACGTTCACTCGGCTTCCCCCCAAGTTACTAATTCACCTTGTTGCCATGATGAAGGTGAGCGCCTAACAGAATGGGTGTAGAGCCATATTTTTGGGGGCAGTTGAGTAGCTCCTTGTCACGAAAAGAGGCTGGGTAGATAGGGCTGGTCATAAAATTCCTGGCCAAAAAGTGGGGCCACCTCAAGCCCTTTACAATTTGATCAGCTTGTTAGTTTCCCAGGAAAGATGAGGTCCTTATACTCCATCTGCCTTCTACACTCCTGTTCGGGAGAAGAGGATTCTCCTCGGGTTCTCTACAACCTGGCCAGCCTGCCAGGCTCATGCTGGCAGCATCACTGAAACCGAAGTCCCTCTTGGTGGCCCACAGGATTGGAGGATATTTGCCTAACCTATTCGGGGACCATTACTAGCAGCGACACTAAGACAAATCCCTTCAGTATTAAATAAACAATAATAATTTATTGTGTAGCTTCATGACAACATGCAGGTTCAAATGATACTGGTGATCATATATTGATAGTGAAAATGGATTTAAAGTGGTAACCTAAACATTAAACAAAGCTAAACATGCAGACAAACTAACAACTATTAATAACTAATTTGATGTTAGTATTTAAGTGTGCATTACACAGAGCTCTTACCCGATAGGTGTTCCTATGGCACGGAGAAGATAGGTTCAGCCCGTCGACTGATCCCAAAGTTTTGATGGTGGTCTTCTGTTACCCAAATCCCCCTTTAATTCACCACTTCTTTTTATAGTTTCTATACCTTTGGGTGGAGCTTGCAGGACTCCAGTCATACATTCTTTTTATTCTGATTGGATTAAAAAATCTCTCGCTTCACATTTAAATGTCCAAGTGATACCTTGGAGGCAGGTAGTCTTGGGGATGGAGGTGTGTTTTGGTATTGTAATGACATTACAACGAGCAAAGTTCAGCTAAAGGACACGATTTCA
>NW_010389317.1:0-6441 GCF_000710305.1 Buceros rhinoceros silvestris
TCGTCACCTCTCTCTAGGTCGCCCGTCCACGCACGCGTCCCCCATGGCAGCGTGGTCCCGGGAGGCCGTCCTGACCCTCTACCGGGCTCTGCTGCGCCAGGGCCGTGGGCTGCGCTACACCGACCAGGATTTCTACCTCGCTTTCATCCGCCGCGAGTTCCGCAAGAACCGGGGGCTGCAGCAGCTAGAGGACAAGGAAAGACAGTTGGAGAAGGGGCAAGCTTTCCTGCAGAGCAAACTCGGGGGCCTGGTTTAGAGTTTCCTTGAGGCTCCTTTTGGCCCCACTTTCTTCCCTCTTATTTCCAAAATCCCCTCCCTAACCAGAAGAGATGATTGGTGCTCCCTGCCCACCACTGACTTGAAGAAGTCTGGAAGGTGCTTCCAGAGGCACACGAGGAAGGCTTGTCCTCTTCTCTTTACAGATGCATTAGGTCACAGGTAGGTCATTTACAATGACATAACCCGTGTCATTCAAGCTGCTGTTACAGTTAGCTTTATGAAGGTTTTTCTGCCTAGCAATGAAGAGTGACTGGATTCCTTCTTCATCAAGGCGACTCAGTTTCTCCTGAGATTGTAGCTAGGTCTCAGAGAAACTTAAGGGCAGTTTCAAATGACCCAAGTCAGGCAGTGGGGGTTGAAACCCCTAAGCCTTTGAAACTGCCTTAGAAAACAGGTCTTGAGTCAGGTTGGAAGAATTTCCCGGTCTTTTCATGTGCACTGAGGATCCAGCTATGGGTACAGCAGTGGGGTTTACATATGTAGTTGGCCAGGGAGACGCTTTAAATTTAAATATCAAGATCAAGTTAAATGGGAATTGAGGAAACAAAAACACATGTATAAGAAAATATTAACGTTCGTGTTATGTGACTTGTATGAGAGTCAAACTCACTAGCCTTAAGGGCAGGAATAAATGTCCAGTGAAAGCAAGGGAGTGTTCCCTTTGTGGTGTGTTGTGGTCTCCACTGTTGATTCTTGGGCGTCTTTGAAGTAGCTGGGACCAGCCATTGCCCAAAAATGAGTCTGGGAGTCTGCCACTCATCTCTTGGGAAGATTCTGATTTCTTACTGACAAGTAGTTGACCATCACTGCATTGCCTTGTCTGTGAGAAAAATTACATGCATTAGCTTGAGAATAAGAAAATAGAAAGGCATTTTAAAAAAGCCATAATCGCAGAACTTGGTCGGTGCTGTGCTGTTGTGCCTGGGAATAAGCAGGGAAGATAATTAAAGAGGCAGCAGGGTTAGGTGGTCCCTTCCTATGGCTCCATGCTAAGACCCCAGGAGCCATGAGTGTGGGGTGGAGGGAGTAAACCGTGAGGGTTGCGTGATTGATCTGTTTGCTTAATGCTCCTGCTCCTTCCAGGTGAGATGGCAGGCGCTGGGCAGCGCAAAGGAAAAAAAGATGACAACGGCATCGGCACGGCCATCGACTTCGTGCTGTCCAACGCCCGGCTTGTGCTGGGCGTGGGCGGAGCAGCTATGCTGGGCATCGCCACGCTGGCTGTCAAACGGGTGAGCGTGCAGGACAGCGGGGTGGGACCTGAGCATGGGGCACTGGAGCGAAGGAGTGCCCCATGGGGCACTGGGGGTGCTGGCGCTAGGCTGGGTGGCATGCAAAGGTTGGGCCCTTAGCTCAGACTCACACTGTGCCTGGCGATGTTGCTTTAGATGTACGACCGGGCGATCAGTGCTCCCAGCAGCCCCACCCGCTTGAGCCAGTCGGGAAAGAGAAGCTGGGAAGAGCCAAACTGGCTAGGCTCCTCCTCACGCTTACTGACCCAGGACATGAAGACCAGCCTCAGCCGCTCCCTGCAGACCCTTCCCACTGATCCTTCGACCGCAGATGGAGGTAAGGAGGGTGATACTACTGCGTTTCAGAATCCTCCGGGCCCATAACCCCTGTATTCATTTAAAGGATCACAAGAAAGAGAATGTTCGGATATAGCCCAGGATTTTGATGTTTTCCTTTTAAGCAGGTCTACTGGTAACTTCAAGAAGAAGTCAGACTGGACACTAGTGAATAATAGTCATCCGTTTGCATTCTTCCTTCCTCTCATGACTTCATGGTCTTACGGTTTATTCTCCCTCGGTCTTTTCTTTCAAATTGAATCATTATTGGTGCCATCTTTGCTGATAAAAAGCTGTTCTGTTCCTTTCAAGCTCTGTGTTGCCTTTCTTTGGTTGGTTTGTTTCTTTTGAAGAGGGGAATATCCAAATCGTGAATGCACTCACAACTCCTAACAGTGTTTCCTATATTGTTTCTCCTGTTTTCCTAATAACTTCTGTAATGCTGTTTGCCTGTTTAGTCCTGCTTATCACTGAGTTAGTCTTCATCAGGCTATAAAAAGTGACCTGTAGTCTTCTTTCTGAGAGGGATAGTAAGTAATTTACAGTCCGCTAGTGTTTGTTATGTGTCGTTTTTTGTTTTTTCTCAATGGTTTTACTTCTATCCCTGGCCACTTCAGGAGATTTAAACTCGGAGATTTAAAATAAAAGTCAGGATCAAGCTTTTAACTTGATTTCCAGATTCTCTGCAAGAAAGTCAGCTTCAGGATGGCAGTGGATGCTCTGCTGAGGAAACAGTAAACAACTAGACAGCTGTGTTAAATGGGGTCTAGATCATTTGATTGGAGTCCCCAAAGGTGAGGACTGAGGGATAAAACCATTAATGATGGTATCTTGCATTCTTGTCTTAAAAATAAACAAAAACTTAAGATGGAAAATGGATTTTTTTCATGAACAGGCAATGAAGTCTGGTTCCCTGCGGTTTTGCAGGCTATTTCCTTTTCATGCAAAACCTCAAATCTGTCCAAGAGACCTCAGCAGCTGCTGAGGCTGGGTGAGATGGGTCTGTGCACAGCTTGGCCATTCTGCATGTGCTTTGTGGCCAAATGTCTGTTGCCAAACAAATGTACAACAGCTTATTGCCTTACAGGGGCCACCAACTTGGGGGTTTCTCCTACACCCGTTAAGCACCACAGACCTTCAAAAGAGTTAGATCTGTAATTCGTCCTTAATTCTCATTGATAACTTCTGAAACTCTTGGTCCATATAAAGAGAAGTCTGAAAAATAAATGGGAAGCATTGACTTATTTCTTTAGGAAACCAGTCAGGAAAAAAGGGGGCTTAGAGAACCTGTGCAGATGAGATAGTGTTTAATAGCACAGATGGCAGTGTAAGGCGTTGTATTGCTCTGCTGTGCCTAAGAGTGTCCCCTCTGTTCTTCGGCCAGTGGAAGTTTGAGGGAGGTTTTCACTGGGGCTATGATCGCCTGAGCTCTGCAGACCCTGCGATCTGTCAGCTCACTATCCTGGTAAGTGTTGATCAGACTTGTAACAAATATCCCATTTCCAGGCGGCATGGTCTTCTCTGATCTCATACCCTAGTCAGAACTGGGTTTTCTTGATAATTTAAAAAATCCATTATAATGTTAGAAACTTACTGAGACCGTGAGACAGTGATTGCTTTATCTACTGGTCTGGCATCATGCTGAAAGCTTCTGAACTGGTAACAGTGCTGAATTTTTGATGAAATTGAACTGAAGTACTGCCTGTGTAGCCATTAAAATTACTTCCTTGTACATGATGTTAGTCTTGTTCTGGCTAAGTTCCACATCTAGTAAGTCGTTTTCATCTGGTTTGATGCTTCTAGCAGTATCTTTAGAAGATTCTCGGCACCTCCTGTTTGACTGGTACCTGTGTAAAGTATGCAAAATGTCTGCTGAAAGCTTTTTGAGACCTAGAAGGCTGCTCTGCCACGCCGCACAGATTTTCTTTGGTGGATCACTTCACAGTGAAGCGCTACAGATGATCAACAGTTTTCCTTCTGTCTTGCAGACTTTTTTCGACCCACAAAGCCCAAGCCATCTGCCAAGAGGAGTCAAGCAGAGCTGAAAAAATCCCGCCTTCGTCTGTCTCTGCAAGAAAAGCTCTTCGCTTACTATCGGAGGAGGGTAGCTATCCCAGCAGATGAGCAGGCCCGGGCCAAGCAAGCAGCTGTGGATATCTGTGCTGAGCTGCGCAGCTTCCTACGTGCCAAGCTGCCGGACATGCCCCTGCGTGACATGTACCTCAGTGGCAGCCTGTATGATGATCTGCAGGTAATTCTTGGGGCCACATGATGGGTCATTACTCAGACGGCTGACTAGGCAGGGGCATTTCAGGCTTCCCTGTCAGGGGTGCTGGCTCAGCACAGCATTCCTCCGTAATAAGGCTCCTGGTGTCGCCTCTCCCACCGTGGAGCCGGACGTTGATTTCTGCACTACTGTTTGAACAGGCATGAGCAGGCTGCTCTGGCATTGTCTGCAAAGCATTTGCTTTTTGATGGTTTATTTCTCTGGATTATCTCAGCCCTTCTTTCCTTCCCCTCTGTCTCTCCCTTTCGTTGTGTTTTTCTTGCTGTTTCTCCCTTTTTCTCCATTTTCTGTGTCCCTTCAATCTCCTTCCAAATACACGGTATTCTCTTAGAACTCCCGTGTATTCACATAGGTCTTCCCTACTCTCTTTTTTTAATGCATGACAGACCTGGATTGGACAGCAGTCCCTGCTGCATATCTCCCTGATGCAAAGATGCCCATGGCTATAGTGAGTGATTCAGAAGCACACTTTTTTGTTTGAGTCAGAGCTCTGGAATGGAGTGTCAAGTGTCCAGTGAAACTTAGATCTGGGATCTTAGTCACATTGGTGAAAAGGGATCATTAATGACCTTTTTCCAAACGAAGTGGCAGACTGGGTGAGGGCAGTACCTAGTTGTAGCATGAGATAATTAAACCATGGCAACTTAAGCTTGTCTAGGATCTTAACACTCTGCCTCCTGTTTTAAATTAACACGTGGCATTGCTGTGCCCTGGCCCAGCTGCATCTCACATCCAAGGAGTGGACTTAGAGCAATAAGAGGCAAAATACTTTTTCTGCGTGCAGACCACGTCAGGTTCTGAAGTATTTAAAGATCTCTAAAGAGCTCGTGGTGTATGAGCACTAGCTTCGGTTATACCTTGAAGTTATCCCACTGACAATGGGAAACAATCCCTCAGAATGTCATTTGACAAAGGGAGGCTGTGATTTCCACACAGAGAGGAGAGTGAGACAGCCAAATCCTTATTCCAAGTTCCTCTGAACAAAAGGTGGTGAATAAAACTGAATCTGGAGAGGGAAAGCTTGTTCTTACTGATTTTTCTTTCTTGTGAAAGGTAGTGACAGCTGATCACATCCAGCTCATTGTGCCTCTGATGCTGGAGCAGAACCTGTGGTCTTGCATCCCTGGGGAGGACACTATCATGAACATTCCTGGCTTCTACTTGGTGCGTCGAGAAAACCCAGAGTACTTTCCCCGTGGGAGCAGCTACTGGGACCGCTGCGTGGTAGGAGGCTACCTTTCCCCTAAAGCTGTAGCAGACACCTTTGAAAAAGTTGTAGCTGGCTCTATCAACTGGCCAGCAATTGGGTCTCTCTTGGATTATGTGATCCGTCCAGCAGCTCCCCCAGCAGATTTGACACTGGAAGTCCAGTATGATCCAGAACGGCATCTTTTTATTGACTTCCTACCATCCCTGACACTGGGTGACATCATCCTTGTGGCCAAACCCCATCGATTGGCCCAGAATGACAATTTGTGGCGACTGAGCCTGCGGCCAGCAGAAACGGCTCGCCTCCGTGCCCTGGACCAGTGTGATTCTGGCTGCCGTTGCTTGTGCCTGAAGATCTTTAAAGCAGTATGCAAGTCAAACCCAGCCCTGGGTCACCTCACTGCCAGCCAGCTCACAAATGTCATCCTGCACCTATCCCAGGAAGAGTCCAACTGGTCCCAGGACATGCTGGCTGATCGTTTCTTGCAGGCACTGAAGGGGCTGATCCGCTACTTGGAGGCAGGTGTCCTCCCTAGTGTTCTGAATCCCAAGGTGAACTTGTTTTCAGAGCTCACCCCTGAAGAAGTGGATGAATTGGGCTACACCCTCTACAGCTCTCTCTCAGAGCCAGAGGTCTTGCTGCAGACATAATGGGGCCTTACCTAGGGAAGTGTTCATAGGGTTTAGCCAAGATGGACTTTGATTACTGCGAAATATGTCTCCTCCACTTCTCTGTCTCTTTCTCTCTGTTTCCTTTTGGTTCATTATTATTTCCTGCTGTGGAGTTGGTACTCCCACTGACTTTCTTGGTGCTACTGGTCCATTTCCACCATCTCTGCCCCAACAGGTGCCCATTGGCTAGGGAAAAGAGGCTAAAACTGCAGCTCTAAGATCTTCACATTAACTCTGATGTTTAAGTGACTACCAAAAAAGAAAGAAACAAACTATGCACTTCTTTGTCCTGTAGTACACTTGCCGCAGGGAGTCCATTTTCATCTGAAGAAGGTGGAACTGGGCTGGTAAATCCAGTGATGATTTTAGCAGACTTGCATTGAGGTCGTCTCTTTTTTTTTTTTTTTTTTTTTTTACAACGAGCTG
>NW_010389317.1:6493-16092 GCF_000710305.1 Buceros rhinoceros silvestris
TAGAAGACTTGTCTTTGGGTCGTGTCTTTTTTTTTTTTTTTTTTTTTTGACACAGTCGTGCAGGCCAGACTGAGTGAGATGTTCGGGATAGGATTGCTTTTTCTGAGTATTTCTGAGTGGATAATGATTACACTGGCAGTATTTGGGGCTGTAGAGCTTGAAATAGGAGAATGCCCATGGCTCCTGTTCCTGTGGAGCCTTCTCATCGTTTGCAGGCTGCGTTCCAGAGTAAGGACTGAGGCTTGTCCAGTCTCCTGCAACTGAACCTCCAGTATGGTAAATTATCACTGAAGCTGTTGCAGGGGAGGAAGAAACCTTTGTGGTCCAGCTCTGTGATGAGGCCAAAGGAGCAGGGCTTGCCGTTCCTGCAGAGCCAGATCTGCTGGGTGTTGCTGGTGGGAATGGCCCGGGGAATGAAGAACAGGGCGGCTCCTTAGATGTCTCTGGCCTAGAAGAAGAGGCTCATTATGGGGGAAGGGTGGGAGCCACGCATGGGAACAGGGATTTTTTTTTTTTTTCCCCAGCTTTTCCCCAAGAGCCTATGGCTGTTCTGGTTTATAGGAGGTGGAAGCAAGACTGCGTGCCTCAAAGGGCTTTGTAGTAAGTACACGCAAGCCAGGTTCTCACCAGCTATGTCTGAAGGTGATAGGACTGATCGGGTGTCATCATCAAGGTTCTGTCCCATACATTGATATTATATACAGAGCTGGCACTCAGAGATATGTTGGCTTTGCCATTGACTCTCGGTGTGTGTTTTAGTCCCCTCCCCAGCCACCTCAGAACTGAGGCTGGCTGTCCCCTTCCTCGTTCCTATGCGCTGGCTTTCCAGTGCTCCCAGTTTGCAATTGCTCTTAGAAAACTGGTGAGGGCACACCTTCCCATTCTGTCCGTTTGGACCTGTTGGTAATGCAGTTCTGCCCACTCCTGCCTACAGCTGCTGTCAGGCCGTTCTCCCTTGGCTGCCCTCCCATCTGCTGCTGGACTGCGGTATGGGGTTTGGGGGCAGTTAGTTTCTCCTAAACTCGCCACGTAGACTCTGTATATTCCACATTAAGCCTCTGGCCTCCTGTCCTCAAGAAGGAGGAGGGAGGGTGTCCTCTAGAGTTGGGGACTGTGTCTCTCAAAAGACGAGCACAGCTATCGTTACGGAAACATACTTGCCTTTTCCCAGCTTTAGCACTTTTTCCCCTTTGCTGTCCAGACTCCCAAGCCAATGGAGAGGGGTACTGCAGCAGCAGAGTTTGGAGGGAGCAGGAATCCTCCTCTCTTCCCCTCATCTCAGGTCTTCCCCACGCCCCCTGGACAGAGAAGTTTCAAGGTGAATTTCAGGAGTGGAACCAGGGAGGGGAGTCTTTAGCCCTTGTTTTCTTTTTAGAGGCAGTGCTGGTCAGATGAGGGAGGGAGCATCTTTCTTGGGCAATCCGTCCATTTTAGCCAATGTGTCAGATAGTATTCCGTACACAGTGATAATGCAACGTTGCTTTTTAAATTATTTAATCCTTAGGGTACTGGTATTTTCTAGGCTGCCAGACAAGTACTTTGAAGTTTGTGTGTGTATATAAAGTCCGTAGTCTATAAAAGGTTAACAGAAATTCTGTTTGTATAATTTTGTGTTCTGTAAGTTTTCTAGCAGTCAGTGTCAGTCAGCTGTTGATTGCTTTTCACTCTGGTTCCCAGGTTTTTTTCCCCTCTTCCTTTCCCTGCTCTCTACTGCCTTTCTGGTATCAGCCTTCCTATCCTGAAAGCAGACAGATGAGACTTGGAGCCTATAGGCTATCGGGGGAAGTTCCCCCTTTTTTTAATTACTTGAAGGTCAACAAAAATATTAAAATATCTGGGTTGTCAGGAGCTCCCCGTAAGTTCATTTCTTCATTGTGGTCTCAGCCCTCACTTGGTGCTGACTGCAGTAATATGGTCTTCACACAGAATTGAGCAGCAATGTGGTTTGGAACGAGCAAAACTATAGGTACAAAAAAGGTGAGACATAATCAAGAGGAAGCCACTGTCTGAGCTGGCTTGAGAACAGTTGCCACATACATACAGAATTTTTTACATGAATGCTTTTACTTCTGCCTGGCAACCTAATGAATTAATATTTTATGGCCATTTCTTGCTGCTATTGAGCTCAATTTGTATATCAAATGGAGACTGAAGCTGCCTTTTTGCCTTTTCTGTAGGCTTTGCTCCACTTCACTTGAATCACTTCCATCATTTCTTCCCTTCAGTTTTGCCCTCCTCTGAGCTAGCCACAAGCCTGTTCTCAGGAGGCAAATGCTCACTTCCTACAGGCAGCCACCACCGCGGGCACTAGCTGCCTTGGCAGCGGCAATCTCAGCAAAGGCCAAAGAGTGATGGGTCACAGGGACACTGCAGCTGGGAGTATTTCAAGAACAGGGTTGGGCGTAAGGAACAGAGACAGGGAAGGAGTAGGGCAAGTATGCAGGAAACTTACACTAATGCTGTACCCAGCCTGTGGGGCAAACAGACTGTTGCAGAGTGTTTCAGACTGGCACCTTTCAGTATTAAATGCAGAACACATGTTGATGTACAGCCTGGAGGGCTGCCTTACCTATAGGTCAGCTCCTTCCTGGTCAAAGCAGTAGCACAGAGCAGGAGGACCTAAAGCTGAATGTGAAAAGGGCAGTTCTGGCCACTTTCCTGGCAGAGCAGCTCAGAGACAAATTGATTGTAAGAGGCCCAGAGCGTGCATTTGGTTGATTGCTGCCTGGGCTCCAAGAATGCCTCAGTGTGTTCTGCTATAGCTTAGCTCACACGAGCTTCCCACGAGATTGTCGTCTTGTTCCTTGTAACCATGGGGCGAGGACCAACTCGCTTAGCTGTGGGGTTTCGCTGCTGCTGAGCTCCATCACTAATCCTTCAAGTCAGATGGATTTATTTGCCTGTGTTTAAAAGCAGTTATGGAAACAAGAGGCTGCTTTCTGCCTCCTGGCTTGCTGCCAGCAGGGCTCTCACTCTCAGCATGTGGGTACTCGCAGTGAGAGGTGAAGAGATGATGCCCCATTTCTCCCAAGCCTGGAGGCTGTGGATTTGCAAAGGGGAAAGTCTAAGTGCATGGTCTGTGGCAGAGTGCGTGAAATTCTGAAATAAAATGACTTTCCACAGTAACATGGCCGTCTCTGGTGTGTTTATAAACAAAGGAGCATCTCTCTGCTTTTGTCTCAGTGCAGCATCTTTATGCTGTACCACACCAGTGCTTGGGGACCAACGTGCCCCTTGCTGATTCACGTGCTTTCCTTTTGTGGCTCTGGGCGCTCGGTGCTCTGCAGCTTGTCTTGAGAGAGCAGTCAGCTCGGTACTGCAGCGTGCTGGCTCCTGGCAGCATTCGCTCCAGTCACAAGATGATGCGTAATGATGGCGCTGCGCCTCCCGTCCTTTCTCTGATAGCCTGCCTGCCTGGACAGGCACCTGCTTTTCCTGTGGCTCCCAGACTTCACAGGCTAAGTGACTCTTTAATATTAAACTTTCCTGTGCAGACTCCCCCACCCTTGCTCAGTCACAAGCTGGTTGCTATGTGCCAATCCTCTCCTCTCCTGCCAAATGCACTCCTCTCTTATCCAGGCATCAGCCTTGAGGCAGTGAGGAAGCCTCTGTCCCAGGAGCCTGTGTCTGGTGTATTGAAGCTCTTTGCAGTAAGACCCACTTTTATGTCTATTTGGGAAGGTGGGGTGGAAGTGTTGGAGGTAAAGTAAAGCATGAGGCGATGCTGCTTTTGATGGCTCGCAGGCTGCTTAATTATCGGAAGGCATGCTACAGTGACAACATTGTCCCATGAGACTTGTTTTAATGAGGACCTGTCAATTAACATTTAACTATTTTGGGGGATATATTATGATACAAAAGGAGCCTAGATCTCTTAACTTTTTTTTTTCTGATACCCTTTGCCTGTGTTTTCTTTTGATTTTTCCCACCCCCTTTAATCTGTTCTGTGGTAGAAACAGCCGATGAGATCAAGCACGTTTCACATCATATGGAGTCTTACGGGAACAGCTAAAATGAGCTGCTCTGTGGAATCTGTGCCAAGTATTGCCCTCTCAAATTACTGCCCCTGGAAATCGTAGAGCTTGCAATACATGTTTAATGTATGCAGTGGTTTGCACCTTTACATAAAAGCTGTCCCGGCATGAATAGGGAAGAAAGATCAAAAGATAAGCGTTTGTTTAATGTAGAGAAGAAGTAATTGAGAGGAGTCATGGTAATTATTTCAAGTAGGGAAAAGGTTGCCTCAAAGAAGAGCATAAATGGTTCTCCAGGCTGCAAAGACTCTGCATTTCTTTTGTTCTTAGCCTAAGGAACAAACAGCTTGGGAGGAAGGTGAATTTTGGAAAAAACAAAATATTTTGAGTGCTTTGTTATATAACCACAGTCCTGTCCTGGAAATGATTGCAGCTGAACTTACATTTTACTTATTTATTTTTCCATCTCTTCATTTTAAAAATAAAGAAATAAATTCCAGCCTGACTATTATGTAGCTAATCTTAGCCTGGGAGAGAGGATGACTGCACCCCATATGTGCGATTATCAAGCTAAAGTGTTGAGCTGTATGATGAATGTTCCTTTTCTTCCCCAAATACTTAATGACGTCTGTGGGGTTTTTTTTAGTATTTCTTTTAATATTCTAAACTCCAGAAAATCTGCAAAGAGCTGATGCTTTTCAAACTTAGTCTCATGGGAAGAAGAGGAGCCTCTTCCAAACGAGTTTCCTTTACAGGTAAGGTAAAACATGTTGGCCCACTACTCACACTAGGTATGGTTCAGTGGCTCCAGGGAGAGGATCTTGAAATGTTGGGCTTCACTCACAGATGCAGCATGCGAGAAGTGGGAAGTTCTCTCCTTACCAGTGAAACCCAGTACTGGCTTCCAGCCTTAGGAGGACTGCCACGGTCTAGACAGTTGGGGAACTGTTTGAGGTATCTGGATTTTACCTTCTTTATCCTTGTCTTTATCCAGCTGAGTTATGATCTGAGTTTATGGTCTGAGTGACCACGAATGTATCTCCCCCCCTCCCCCAATTTTTTTAAAAAGACTGAACACCTTAAAATAGCTCTCATGTAAGAAGTGTGTCCCTACGCGATGGGGGATCGCACAGTCGAAGTTTTAATAGCGTACCCTGAGAAGGACAGCGTTATTCACAAGTCACGGAGTCAGAAGAGTGCTGAGCAGGCTAATGGGATCCTTACAGCATGTGATCCTGTGGAATACTCTTGCAAACGGTAAGGCAAAGAGGGTGGTCGGGCACCAGGTGAGGCAGCGCAGATCTGTACACACAGAAAGCATTCTTGTCATGTTACTAATAGCAGGAGAGTGGGAGACAGTTTGGCTCAGAGAACTCAAACATTTCATGATCTTAACAGAAGACAGACAGACTCGCTCAGAAGTCAGTTATGAACAAAATCACTTTAAACACACTAAAAGTCTGATTGATTTTTATTTTGCTGCCCTGGCTCAATTTCCCTGGCTCCAGTGGCCAAGTAGCTCTTTCATCTGTCTATTACCACTCAGTGCTAAGCTTCTCGGGGGAAATACATACATCAATTCTAACCACATTCTTCATGAAAAGCCTTCTCCATACAAATAATGGGCAAAAGCTGCTTGCTTGAGTTTTCAGGTTTGTTTTTGGATTTTTGTTTGTTTGTTTGTTTTGGAACTGAGGCAACAGTTCCCTCAGTTCAGCACACCCACACCTCTCCCTGCGGTAGAATTGTCACTGTTCCACGGAAGCACAGGAGTGATACAGTGTCCCATAGTCATCCCACTAACTACAATGATCCCAGTCCTCTTGTCTCATTCTGCTCAGCATTGCAGTGGCGGCTCTTCACCTGTCCTATGACAGACTAGTAATGCCCGGGCAGGCTCCTCACCCCCTTTGAAAGGCAAGAAACAATCATTCTGGAAGCAGTATGGCAGAGAGACATTTTTGCCTTCAAATTCTTGAATTTATTTAGCTCAGAGGATAGTTATGGCTTTGGACATAACAACTACCGCCACTTACATAGATAATATAATCTGAATTATGTTCAGCTCCTGGTTGTTTATGGCAGTGGTGATACACTGTCAGAGGGCCTGATATATGCTGAAGCAAAGGTAGTACAAGACGCAGTAATCCCACAGGCCACAGAGACACAGCTCCCACGTTGCTTGTTAGAGAGCAAGCTGGCAGGGCTCCCAGCTTCCTGGCATTCAAGTGGAGGCTGGTTTTTGCTGAGGCAAGCGTGTGACCGAGGTACAAACCTTCTCTTTTCCAAATCACTGCCTGTGGCGGTCAGCGTGACAGTAGAAAGCATCTAGTCCAGTGCCTTTTCTTCAACAATGAGCTAGTGATTTGGATTAGGAACCTTTCTCCCCAACTTCCCCCAGCCCCCCTTTTTCTTTTTAAACTTTGTAAGTTCTTTCTTATGTAAGAAGAGAAAGTTAATATAAAGAAGAGTGATCCATCTTCAGTCTCTCACTTTGCACTGTGAAGGACGATGCTTGGTGACACTGTCAGACTGGAATCCCAACCCTTGTGGCTTGGGACAGGCTTCACCCTTTTGTGGTCAGACAGAGCCTGCCCTGCCTAGGGGAGACCTGTACTTCTGATAAGTGCGTAGCATCCAAATCCGTCTCACTGAGACGGCATCACTGAGGTGAATAATGGCTGAAATGTCACCTTCCTGAACCGTGCCTACATTGCCTCAGACCCAGAGGAGACATCAACCACCATCGCAATCCCAGGGCAAGGCCTTAACCAAGTCTCACCCTCGGAGCGCCGAAAGAGCAGGCCAACAGTACCTCCCAGCAGAGGTGGGTTGTCATGGCTGGTTCCTCACGCAGACCTGGCTTTAGTCTCAAACCAGCTCTTTCCGCAGTCAAGCATAGAAACCTCCTCCTGTGAAGAGAACTGCAAACCTTCCTCACCGAGTGCCACGGGGATACCAGTAAGTGGGGCAGTGGATTGAGAAGTCACTCCACCTGCTCAAAACGGTACTTGGGACACAAAGTCTTCTTTGGGGACTATTATCCAGCTTGTCCATGGTCAGTCCCCCTGTAACGCATCTGAGGAGGCTCTGCTGAGGCAACCCACACAAATGCAGGGAGCAGAGCAGTCTCAAAGTCTTATGAAAGAATCTTGCTGACATGGTTTGCTAAATCTCCTAATGCAGGGACTTGAGGAGTGAAAATGACACTCATTCAGGAAAAAGCTATAAACTCAATGACACCACAACTGCGTCAACATCCACCAGGAATTTCTCTCTCCTCCTCTGTAAAAAAGTGTATATTATATTAAACCAGATCAAAGTCTGCTGGGTAAATTCCAGCCACTGAGCAGCTGCTGCCTACAAAGAGAGGAGAAGTATTACTGCATAATATTTTCAGTGTTCCCCCTCAGGGACCTGGGGAGCGACAGCCTCAACGGTGATTTATCCCCAAATGTGTTTCAGAGCTTCACCTGAACTACCTGGTTTGCCAGTGTTCCTACTGAAGCTGCCTGCCAGCATCAGAGACAAAGAGACCTCACACGCACACAAGATTCCGTTGCCCAGGAATCTGTTTTATTCCGTTAACAGGGAATACCCATTCACGGCCTCCCTTCCTGGCCTTACCCAGACAGTCTGAAGTTACATGAAGTTGAAAACAAATCCCCAGATGGAGCACATGGAGCCTAGTCTGGTGTCAGCCTTTCATTGTCCATCTTCCTTCACTGAACAGAGAGGCTGGAACAACTCGAGCTCAAGTAACTTTTCCAGCTGCTTCAGAGGAAGCTGCTAGTTTAGATGCTAAACTTTAGGTTTGGGAGTGCAGCGTAATTGCTGTTGGACTGATGCAGCAAGGAGTCCTCACTCTGACAAGTCTAAGGGGCTCTGAGACAGTGAAAGAGAAATCCGCGGAAGTGGAGATGGGCTATTAACTCACCACTGGTGTCTGAGATGCTGCAGTCTCAGAAGCTGTCAGGCCACAGCTCTTGCTAACTTTGCACTGCTAGAAAAAGAGGAATGTGGCTTGTCATTCTCATCTTCATCCTTTTGCATGGGATGACACAAGGCACGTGGCACATGCGTGGCTCCAGCAGATACTGATAACGTACATAAGACATTTTGATATGCTCTGAACACAGATTCTGCAACGGGGACCACATTAACTACAGCCCCGGGAAGAACAACAGTTGCCATGAGAAGTATTTCTGTTCTTCTACGGCTTGGTAAACTGAAAAGCTTTTGTCTCGTGCGCTAACCTGCTTCCACATGTGGTAATACACAAGGGATTATACTTGACCCCCAAATCCTTTAATCTTCATAAAGCAAGGGCAGATGATGAGAAAACAAAACAAAAAAATCCCCTCAGGGTCTGAACAAAAGTCGGCACCACCCCTGCCCCCCTTCGCACATATTTTTTGTGAAACATCATTTTCAACCAGTTGTAGCTTTGCTTAAGAAATTCATGCTTGGGCAAGTTACAAGTTAAAACTCACCTCCCTCTTACCAGACTTGCACAATGTTTTTACTTGTGGCGGCTGGCCACAGCCTGGCTGGTTCTGAGTAACTAAGCCTCTGGAGAGCTGTGTTTTGCGAGAGCTGTATTTTGCGAGAGCTGTCAGCATGTGCTTGGCATGCCCACGTCTGTTCAGCAAGAAAATGTAGGTGGACAGCCAGGATTGTTTCCATATCTGTCTAAAATAATTGAACTGTAAGTTGCAATGTAAATCGCAGATTTAATCCTTTTTTTTTATTAGTGCCATTTCAAATGTCAGTGATATTTACGTAACAGGATGGAGACAGAAGATGATAAGGGTATAGGTAAGCAATGAATGATTTATTAGAGATTCCATTTGGTGTACTAGACCAAAACAAACAAGGCAGAACATATGGCTAAATTATTTTCTGTTTGTATCTAATAAAAGATGGATGCTAATAATTCCCAGCCTGACCTTTAATCCCATATATTTGCTTTTCAATCTACTTTTAAAATGGAACGTCTATAAAGCAATCCTTAAACAGCTTATGATGAGAATCTGGCAGAAAAGATCCTTCAGATGTTTGTTCCCCATGAGGAGAGAAGCGAGAAGCAACCGAGCACGGCGAATTAGCCTGTGCCATAGAGGCTGTAGGTTAATTTTCCCTTGAAATTGCTCAAAATGTCTAGCTGCTTTGCCTCATTCCTCCACTGTGTTTCCCTCGGCACTCTGTCTCCAGGAAAAATTCCTCCTGGTCCCTGGACATGCTTTGCTCATTGAAGTGTGGGGTAAGGCTTCCTGTCCTTTCTGATGAAAGGTTCCAAGGACGGAAATGACGACAAGAATCCCCTCAGGGACTTGCCCTCACACACATATCCTTCTGCAAGCAGGCAATGCCCCTCCTCCCCAGCCACCCCAGCCAAAAGCCCGTCTGCCCCTTCTCCAGGGCACTGAGGCTCAGTGTGGGCCCTAAGCTGCCTGCCCAGTGCCACCATGAGGGTCGTGTGTCGTCCTGTTGCAGTGTCTGCCAGTCCTTCCCCCTGGGTGCAGCTTTCCCCGCGCTCCGGGAAAGAGCAAACATCTCCATCCCCATTAATTTTGACAGTTACCCTCCCGGCCCCAGCAATACATACGCCCCCCCACCCCCCCC
>NW_010389317.1:16260-18688 GCF_000710305.1 Buceros rhinoceros silvestris
ACGAGTGCTTCCACCTCACTGACAGTCACTCAGACTGTCCTACACAGACGATCTGGACTGCCTGAGAAGATGTTACTATGGAAACATTTACGTCCTCCCCATCCTTTGTGTACTTAATAACACAGTGTTCAGCATGTTTATCTCCTGTATACTTACTGGTGGAAGAAGAAAACCTGCTTTCCTTTGCAAGGTTAACTTAAAAAAAAAAAAAAAAAAAGAAAAAAGAAAGCAAGCCCATATATTGACTTTCCATCTACATGCAGGAGGAAGGTGAACGGAGGAGTATTAGCTTTCCACCTCCTGCTGTTGCTGTTTGGCCGGAGGTGGCTTTCTGCAGCGCTGTTTCTATCAGGGCAGTTCATCACTTCCCAGCAAGGTCACTCTGGCCTCTACCCCGCAGCGAGCTCTGCTCGATCAGCTCCTTTCGCCTGTGGCCGGCCCCTCACTTCTGGGTCAGGATGGCTCTTACTTATCACAGGAGCTCGCTTTGCTGAGGTACAGTACATCCACGGTGCTAAAGCTGTTCATGTGTCAGCAGGAGTTCATTGACCGTGCACACAAATTAAAAATTCAGAAGCCACCTTTTTTTTTTTGTGCTGTAAATGCAATGTTGTTCGGAGCAGCCAGACTTCTCAGTCCCTGAGCCACAAATATATTCTGTAATGCTGTGAAGGAAAGCTTTTTCAGACATTTTTGAGTTAGCAGTAGTTCTCTGCTTAGAAAATACCTGTCATACTTCCTACAAAAATTCCCGGGGAATTATTACTTGGGCTTAAAGAAGTGTCTTACACCTCGGTCAAAACCTCTAGCCACAAAGGAGGAACCTCCGATGTGATACGTAGAGATGTGGAGAGATGATTTATAAAGGAACTGGGGATGTAGCTCATGAAATTATATAACAACTGTAACTCTGCAGTCCTTCAGGAAACATGGAAAAATACCCTGTTCACTAAATGCCTGGCCTCTGGTTACTTGGTCTCACTTTTTGGATTGGGAACGTTAAAATTCTCTGTTCGGAGCTTGTCACACAGACAAATTTCCGCATGAATCTACACACAGAATGGAAGCCAGGCAGCTAGGGTTCAGAAACCAGTCAGATCTGGGTTAAGTTTCTCATTCATATTTCATTTTTGCTTGCGTGAGTCTTGCGCACGCATACCCAGAGTCCTTTCACAGAAATCTGTAATTACCTTTTCGAGATGAAGGACTGGGTGTGTATAGCAGTTCTGTTTATTTAGCTACGATTACGGTTGTACAATCACCCTTTTCTTCTCTCTTAAAGGACGGGCGAGCAGGCATGGTAGGGGACGTGGGAGCTCTCCCTTGGCCAGCGAGGACGTGGAAGTGCTGTCCACCCATCCACCCAGCTAGTCACCCACCTGGCTTCTTTAAAAGCTGTCACATCCTCCAAATTTTGCTTTGAAGCAAGATCTGCCTGCTCCATGGTGTATCTATCAGAACAGTCATCTTACATCACTCAGTTGCTACTGTGGTGTTTTCTGGCATTGGAGGATATTTTTCTCTGCCTCCTCCATCTTAATGAGTCATTTCAAAACCTGTGCTTGTTTCTAGGCAAAAAAACAAACCATACCAAAACCCCAACAAACCAATGGGGAGGAGGAAAAGCCTTTTTCATTCAGCAGCTAGCGTTTGGTTTACAGACACCGAGTAACAAACTCGGCTGTGTAGTGAAGGTGGTAAGATCAGACTGCTAAAAGTAGAAACTGGGTCATGCCCGGCCTCGCAAATTACCAGTCGTTTAGTAAGTTCCAGGCACTTACACACCTGAGGAAACTCCGCAAAGGCTGTGGCTTTACACAAACACTACCCAGGCCCTAACTAGAAAATAGTGGAGCCTTTTGCAGAAGCAGCCAAGAGCAACGTGACCTGCTGGACGATGATGTTTGAACAAGCAAGGACCCACCGCAGATCTCAGAGCTGATGGCACGCTGTGAGGTTGGCAATGTGGAAAAACAACCGTTCGAAGCTGGATAAGTCTGTCACAGTGAGCTGGCTTATTGATAGCCAGACCAGCTGGCGGAATTGTAAGAAGAAGAGTGAGGAAGAGTATGGGGGGAGAGGGCTGCCTTCTTTCCTAGCAGCAAGTTGATTTCAATCAGATGAAACATAATGTGAAACTGCACTTTACAAGCTTTCCAAGGTGACACTGCCCTTTACAGCTGTGAGGCTACATAGGTAATCCATTAACGCTCACAGCGGCCTGAGTAATACCTGCAACAGAGAGAACAACTGTGTCAGCGTGAAACTGCATGGCAGAAGGGGAAGTTCTCATTCCTCAGCTGGGCAATAACCAACGTAATCCTCAGTTCTCACATAGGTTCAAGGCACTAATTGGGCTCAAGGTCTCAGCTGCTCAGCAGCACGGCTCTCCAGCAAAGCAGCTCTGCACGAACCACTCCAGGCTGAT
>NW_010389317.1:18807-19030 GCF_000710305.1 Buceros rhinoceros silvestris
CCCCCAGCAAGGCAGCTCTGCACGAACCACTCCAGGCTGATACTGCGCCACGGCCATTGCGGGGCCGGCAGCCCCACGTCAGAGACACAGGTGCCCTCACGCACACAAACACGCAGCTTGTGCCACAAAGCGGCCATAATCTGAGCGCTGCACACGTAGGGCAGGAGGGAGGGACGGCGACGCTGCCGTGGGCCAAAACCTTATCTGCGGGAGCAGGCCTCCA
>NW_010389318.1:0-201 GCF_000710305.1 Buceros rhinoceros silvestris
CACTCGGTTGCCGTCATGCGGTGCCTGCGGCACAGGGAGGGCTGGTGAGAGGGGGTCCCAGCCCCACATGTCCACCATGGGGATGGGGATAGAGATTGGATGGGGAAGATGAAGATGAAGATGAAGATGAAGATGAAGATGAAGATGAAGATGAAGATGAAGATGGGATGGAGATGGAGGTGGGATGGCCATGGAGATGGA
>NW_010389319.1:0-525 GCF_000710305.1 Buceros rhinoceros silvestris
CCGCTTCAGCCCCACAGCGAGCTGAGGAGGAGGAGGAGAGGAGCCGGCTCCATCGCCCGCAGAGCCGTGGTGGGCAGGTTTTCTTTCCTTCCTTCCCTCCTTCCAGGGAGCGAATGCTGCTGGCTGGGGCTGTCTCCTTCTAACCTCCCGCTCCGTCCTTAGACCTTCTTAGGCTCTGCAGGAATATACCCCCTGAGCCCAGGGCCCCCCCGCCCAAAAAAATGTGCAACGCCCAGCTGACAGCTGGCCTGGGAGAGCTCTTGGCCCGAAGGGTCCCCCATCACCTCCACGGGCAGCCCCGCACAGGCACCTACACCCTGAGCCCCCGTCCCTCCGCTGGTTCTCACCAGGCTCCACAGGTCCTCGCCAGAGCCCCTGGTAAACCAGACCCCAGCCCCAACAACCAAGATGAGCCATTGTGGGTCTGGCTGGGGCCGTCTGCCCACGGCACAGCTGTCTCGGACCCCCTGCCTCAAAAGTGGGGCCAGCCCCATGTTCAGCATCGCCAAACCGCTGCAGAATGTG
>NW_010389319.1:703-1434 GCF_000710305.1 Buceros rhinoceros silvestris
AGGAGCCAGCCCCCAGCCCCAAAACTGGGGGCTGCGAAAGGCGCATCCCCAGGGCAGAGGGAGAAGGTACCTGGCCCCAGGCACGGGTGCTGCTCAGTGGGGCCACAAAGAGCTCTGGTTCACAGAACAGGGTGTTTCTGAGGGTGAAGGTGGGTGTTCCTGGGACGAACAGGGTTGTGGTTTAGATGAAGTGTTACCACGTGGAAGACCTTGGTTGCTCCCCCTTATCTACCTCAAGCCCTGGCACAGCCTCAGCTCTTGTCACGTCTCATGGCAGGTCTGGCATATCTTCCTCGCTCCTACCCGGCTCCCCGGGAAGAGATGGGCCCAGTTCTGCCCTGTCCCATCCCGCCGGGCTGTGGCTGAGGCCGGGGAAGGTGGCGAAGGGCTGAGGGAGGGGACGTGCCCAGCCCTGCACCTCCTGTCACAGAAGGTGGAAAGTTGGTGCAGGACTTGCTGTTTCCCATCCGGGAACTCTCTGGAGAGGCAGCTCCGGGCACTGCGCGCGTCGCGCATCCTTTCGGGAGGTAATTACCTTTAGGCTAATTAATCCTCTGGTGGTCCAGGAGGCCTCAGAGCAAGGGAAGTACTCTATAAACAGCTGCCATCAAATATGCACACTCAGCCAAAGCCAGGTGATTAATGGCCCCAGGGTTTTTGTTCCTTCCATCCTGTGATAACTGAGCCACTTCCTGGAGTTTCCAGACGCTGCCGCAGCCACCAGCACAGCA
>NW_010389319.1:1646-3091 GCF_000710305.1 Buceros rhinoceros silvestris
CAGCAAGCCCGGCACACACGAGGACACCTGCGCACTGCCAGGGTTTCATTCCCGCTGCCACTGCCCAGATCTGCGGTGCTGGCTCAGAACACGAGGCATCTCACCGATCCCTTCGTGGGCACCGGGTGTGCGACAGCCCAGGGCGAGACCGGTGAAGGCAGCCCAGGCTGCGCACAAGGGGTCAGCGCCGAGCGATGGGTGACTTCCTTAGGGGAAGGAGCTCCGTGATCGCTTAAAGAGAGCTTGAAGAAGGGAAGACCGTCCTGACGGACCACACTCGCTGCTACAGGGGCAGAAGGGGAGACCGTCCTGACGGACCACACGCGCTGCTACAGGGGCAGAAGGGGAAAAACACGGATGGCTGAACTAAGTTACCGAAGCGCTGGAAGCCGCCCTCAGCCGGGGTGTGGTACGGGTTTCTGCTGAGGCTCCAGCAACGATGAATCGGCACTGACAGCTCCCGGCGGGGACAGTCCCAACCTTTGGGTGCCCACCAGCTGTGCTGGCTGCCAGGACCTTGCCTGGTGCCGGGGGCTGTGGAGCCATCAGGGATCGGACCAAGGTTTCTGAGAGAGGCGGCTCTCCGAGAGCCCTCGGCATCGCTCCCCAGGTCCCTGGTTGCCCCTCAGAATGGTGCTCTGGGTGAGAAAAAGTAAACCCATAAATCAGCGTCTGAACCAGAGCTGAGTGCTGGTGGAGCAAACTTTTCTGGTAAAAAGCTTTCCTGGAGCCGTCGTCAGGAGATTAATAGCTACCCAGAAGTTCAGCACTTCATGAGGCACTTCCTCCGCTTGGGACTTGCCGAGCCCTTGACACCGTGAGTGCCTGGGGGCTGCCTCTGCCGCCCGGGCAACACGGATCGTGGAGGAAAGGGGCGTTATGGGAACCCGATAAACCTCCAGCTCTCCGAGAGCCAGCTCCAATGGCGCAGTTGTCGAGCCAGGGGGAGGTCAGGGACTCGTCCTAGCTCAGCGCAACGTGGCTGCAGGCCCCCAAGGCAGCTCTTGCGGGTTCGGCCTTTTGCCACCATGCAATGACCCACCGCTGCTCCCGCCCACCATCAGCTCGGCCTCTCTCTTTTAACAGTCTCCAAGGACCTTCCACCCATCCCGGCAGCTCCCCCTGCCCCAAACATGGCCGAGGGAGATCAACAGGTTGCAGACACTGGGCGGAAAGAGCAAGCTCCGGCACTGGGACAGTTTTCCACCCAACAGGAAACCTTTTGAGTCAGAGCAAAGGGGACGATGGAGCTCAAGAATCAGAGGCCCAAACCATTCTCCTGGAAGCTGATGGTGCCTCCTCCTTAGGGGCAGGCACGGGGGGCTCTGCCGGGCAACGCGCGGTCCAGAGACACTTCGCAGGAAGCAAAACAGTTCAGCGGGGAGAGACAAACCGCAGCGGGATGAGTGCTGGCCCCCGGCACAGGATGCCCCCGGCACAGGATA
>NW_010389319.1:3605-6475 GCF_000710305.1 Buceros rhinoceros silvestris
TCACAGCAACACCGGGCCACGTACTGCCTGAACAACCACCACCACACTGCACTGAAATACCTCCCTTTTTCTCCAAAGAGCTGTGAAGTGAGACAAGCAGAGTGTTCTTCTCAACTAGAGATGAAAAAAATAAAATAAAAATAAAAGCTCAAGTTGAGAGGAAATAAATACAAAAGGAACAGAGCTGGTGTTCCCAGCCCGTGCCAGGATATCGGCCATCAACCACCGGCGCCCATCCAAGGGCTGGCCGAGTGCGCTTTTACTCACGGGATTATATTGTTCGCTGAGCACCCTCCTCGCACACCAGAAGGAGCACTTAAATGAGTAAGACAGGATCTAAACGAGGCTTGGCTGGAAGACAACAAAACCAGCCCTGGGAGGAGGCTCCAGCGGGGCTGGTGTGGGGACCTGGGGACAGTCATCGACAGGGACAGGGGTACTGTCAACGCTGCCCCCCACAAACTGCCCGAGAGGTTCGAGCAGCTGAGGAACGGCTCTTGTAACGCTCCAGCAGAAACCCGGAGCACTGGGGGAGGATCGAGGGGCACCGGGAACTAGTTCCATGTACTTTTTGCTCCGGAACACTTTTAAGGAACAGGTAGAAATAACTCGACTCGTGCCCGCTGGAGGCAGGAGGCCGGTGTGTGAGGCCCGCCGCGCAGGAACAGCCTCTTCAGCACAACTCACCCCGACTGAGATGTGCTGGGCAGAGCTTGGGGGGGAGCGGAGAGCTGGGGAGAAGGACGAGGACTGAGAACTTCAACACAAGGGAAAGCAGCAGTTTAATAAATAATCCATCAGAGGGAGAGATCAGCCAGCTCTGAACACGGCCTGAACCGAAATAAACACATTTCACCGCTAGCGTCAAAGAGAAACAAGAAGGTGCGCAGGGGTGCTGCCACGTCCCACACCGAGGGGTCAGCAGCCGTTCGAGCGCGGAGAAAAGAGTAAAACAGGGAAGCAGCAAGTTACTGTTTCGCAACGGTAAGGGCAAAAGAGAGCAAGGGGTGACGGTGGCTTTTTGAACGGCCCAGACCAGTCCAAAGTCACTGGAGCTGCACCATTAACGGTAGAGCTGCAGGACAATCCAGGTTTTGCCACGCGTCTGGGGCACTGCTGCTCCCCACCTGGATTACAAGTCACTGCAGGCGCTCTGGGAACAGCGATGTTATCAGCCAGGCTCAGGCACCACATGGCAGGTCAACGGGATTTTAAGAAAAGGCTCTTTTAAAAAAGTTGCATTTTCATATAAAGTAACAAAAATTGGCAAAACCAGCAGAACGCTCCGGACACATGGTCCAGTCTCCTCAGGGGACGCTGCAGAATTACCAGCCCTTCAGAATGAGACATTCTTCATTTGGGTCCGGCAGTTCCAGCACCGCCACTGCTCGGCCTGAGCCCTCCCCTGCCCCCTGAAGGCAGAACGATGGGTGGGTCACGTCCCTTTGCTGCCGGGGAGGGGTTCACCACCGAACCACGGGAGAGGATCTCCAGAACTGCAGAAAGGAATCTCTGCCTGCCCCAGCACCAGCTCTGGGGAGGGCGAGCAGCCCGTCCCCAAGCAGAGCCCCCGCTCCCGGGGCAGGTCCAGACACCAGCACCACGAGGGACCGATGTACAAGTCACCTTCACACCGATACCATGCTGGCAGCACACTCGCCCCCGGTGCAGCTGCCAAACCGCCCCTGCTGTGGAGAGACCGGTTCCCCGGCCAGGCTGCACCTGGGGACACAGCAGCAACCCGCGGCATCACCTGGCCCTGAGCTCAGGGGTGGACAGTGACCAAACCAGTCCGGGTCCAGCGCTCACGAGCAGGGGGATGTCGGTGTCACTGGGAACTCAGGTGCCGTGCCGTGCCGGACGGGGCTGAGGGAGGAAGCTCACCCGGCTTGTTCTGTCTGAGGGGCAGGAGAGGCCGAGGCACTGCAGGCAGCAGTGGGAGGGAACGCGACGAGAAACACATCGCCTTCAATAAACTATTCAGTACAGGAATGGACTTTAAAAAATATAACTCTACATACTTTGTATCATATAAATTATGCTTGTCTCTTGTGTAACGTTCCGCTATATTCCAACTGTGAAGCTCTGAGCGCCTCAGCGTGAACGAGGTAACGATTCGCTGAGTGTGTGAGGGACAAACCTACTTCGGTTCATTTTAAGAGTGAATAACTGAATTTACAGCTGTACTTGGTCGAGGTCTGGTCTAAAAAAGGAATTTTTTTGAGCAGTGCAGGGTTGGGGGCGCTGCCGGGAAGTTAGGGGATGATTTCCTCCAGGAAAGGAGCTTGCTGTGCACACACAGTACGGACCATCTCAGCAACCTTTGGGAATCCGGAGCATGAGCTGGGGAGTCACCACCGAGGTGCCACCAAGACCTTCTGTGGGCTCTGCTCTCCAGCCCTGCAGCGAGGCCCACGCCAGCAAACCCTCTGCTCGGACCACGACCTGCTCTTACAGTCCTGACCGCGGGATCTGGGCACCCAGCTGGATTAACGCCAAACAAACCGCAAATTACTTCACCTGAATGTCCACCCCCAGGAACTAACTGGTCCAGAGAACCAGTGTACAGGTACTACGTTACCAGTCCACCCAGCCCAGGCAGGCCGCGGTTCGAGCTGTTTGTACCTGACAGGTACGAAGAGACTGACACGAGACGGCAGCTCTGGACCCGTCCAAAGCCAACAGCCACCAGCCCGCACACAGAGCTCCGACGTGGGATGTGCCTGGAGCTGACGTCCCTCCCGCTCCAGCAGCGCGGCGAGCTGGGCACGGTCGGGGCTCTCCCTTGCTCCTGCCACTGTGGCTCAGGGACCAAGCTCCCCAGGTCGGTGTTCTCTGTTAAAACCAGCACCGGCTGCTGCACCGGACAG
>NW_010389319.1:6557-11487 GCF_000710305.1 Buceros rhinoceros silvestris
ACCCGGCCCGGGGTGCTGCACGGGCGCGGCACCAGCCGCCACGGCCCGTTCACAAAGACCTGAGGTGTGAAGCACTGGTGCTCCCTCCCTCTCAGCCCTCTCCCCTGTCCCAAACCCACAGAGGAGGGATCCCGGCCCAAGTAACAGCTGCTGCACGGCCCCGCTCCAAGACTGAACTGGTTTTGGCCACTGTATCCTCCATTTCCATAACCACAAATTTCTCCAGCATTCCACGTTTGGTCGTTACTGCCCCAGCGACCTGAGGTGTGAAGCACTGGTGCTCCCTCCCTCTCAGCCCTCTCCCCTGTCCCAAACCCACAGAGGAGGGATCCCGGCCCAAGTAACAGCTGCTGCACGGCCCCGCTCCAAGACTGAACTGGTTTTGGCCACTGTATCCTCCATTTCCATAACCACAAATTTCTCCAGCATTCCACGTTTGGTCGTTACTGCCCCAGCGACAGCTCAATGTCATTGCTCCTGGTCTGACTCAAAGGAGAACAATTGTTTCCTGCCCTCTGCCGTATCTCCACACAGCACCCGAGCGTTCCCTGCACGTTTGTCTTTGCTCCCCTCCCGACGCTCCAGCGCCAGCTGCTGCTGCTCTCCCTGACCAGAGCTGGGCTCTGCAGCAGCAGCTGCGATGTCATTTTCAGTGAAGGAAACCCTTCACAGCGGCTCAGAAACGCGACACGGAACCGAACCGTGAGCTCGAATCAATTGCAATCATCACCCACAGGAACTTCTGGACTGAGAAAAAACAAGCTGCAGCCGTTCTCTGGTTTTAATGTCAGATAGCAAGAGCCGGGGGAAAAATCAACATGCTTTAGAAAGTGCTCAAGATCAACAGCTTTTCCTCTGACCTTTCTCTCAGGAAACGGGGCTCGATCAAAGCGCTGAGCGGAGCCCAGCTGCTCCTCCAGCCTCTCAGAGAACTGCATTTTCCCAACAACCCTTACACTTCCAGGAGAAGATTCCTGAGAAATCCACCTACGGAGGTAGCGCCAGACAAACACTCCATCGGTGTCACAAAAACAGAACCCCCAGACAGGAATTCGAGCGGTGCTGAACATCCAAGCACTCACAGCTGGTGGAGCTGCCCTTCCCTCATCTGCCTGTTCTCCCTTGGGTCACTTGCAACTTCTCAGCTCTCCTGATCTTCGCAACATTAGGTCAGTAGATTTTTTTTTTTTGGTCTAAGTTTCAGCTGGGCCAGACCGTGCAGATTCCTCAAGCAGCGAGGATCTGCCCCCTGGTGACCCCACTCCCCCATCACGCGCTGGGGTACCTCCACAGCCCCGGTGACGGGCTGCAGGGACACTGCCGAGCCTACAGAGCCATGCCGGGGCCAGCAGCGAGGACCAGTGACAGAGGGACGGGGACATGACAGAAGCCTTGTTGTGTCCTTGCCGGCCGCTCGGTTAGTTCACGACACAACAGACCATGCTGGCTCCCGAATTTCTTGCTGGCGAGTGGATGGTGCTGGTCGCACCAGGAAGTTTGGTACTGACGGACAGTGCACGTTCGCTCTAACAAACTCTCCCTTCCCGTGGGGCAGTCCTGTATCTCCTCTTCCCCTCAGCACCAGCTGACACAGCTCCCCTTCTGCACCCGCCGGGTGTATTTGGCCTGAAGCGAACCCTGTCCCTCCTCACCAGCTGTTCGTGGTACAGTCTGTCACCTCACTTCTCTCCCCCACCCTCTCCCGAACTGCCACTGGCTGAGTACATCCTCGGTCTGGAGCGGAGACACGAGCCAGGTCCTTCTCTCCCGACCTCACACGCTGCTGTCCTCGAGCAGGGGCTCCTTGCCGTCCGACCCGCTGGCCTGCGGGCTGTGGGCGTGTGTCTGGGCTCCGTTGCTGTGCTTCTTGTGGCCGCCTGATCTCAGCGCCAGGTTGTGTTCGGGAATGAACAAGGCCACCAGCAGTGACAGCAGGACAGAACAGGCCCCAAACAGGAATGGAGGCCCTGGAATAATGCTGCTCTGTAGGGAGGAATGGGAACCATTAACGCTCAGGTGCAAGGACAGGAGCAGCCCAGCACGTGTGCTGACAAAGCTGAACAGGTTACCTCATCCGTAGGGTTGGCCATGTTGGGTCTGGAGGCCTTACCCAACGTTTCCACCTCCGCCATCTCATTCAGCTCCACGTGGAAGAGATAGAAGACAAAGCCGTAGAGCGCTGGCCCCAGGCCGTTGCACAGACCCCGAATTCCGGTGATCATCCCCTGCACCACACCTGGGGACAGAACCAGGAAAGGGAGACATGGCTCCAGCTCTCTGAAGAGACTGGGTCTGTTCCAGGGTGTTTACAGGATCACACCCTCGGATCTGGACTGACATGCGCTCTGCAGACGAAGCTTCGCTCAGCACCAGGTTACAAGAACCAGTATCGCTGGGCTCACTGCTTTGGAGAGTAACACGAGCATGTCAAGCAGCATCCAGCTGAACTGGAACTGAAGCAGCGAAGTCTGAGGACTTGGGGTTGAACCACGAACAGGCAAACGATGAAGCAGCAGACTCCTCTACCTCAGACAGCCCACACTGAGCACCTGCGAGGGGAGTTTCAGAATTCCCTCCCAAAGCATCAGCTGTGCTCAAAGACAACAGTGTCAACACTACCGAGAATAAAGCAACACTCCTCAGCCAGCACCGACAGTCCTGCCCATCCCCCTGCCACCAGCACTGAGATTCCGAACACTCGCCAGCTCCAGCACCCGCTGGACAAACGCCCGAGCACTCACCCTGCTGGTCAGGGTCCGCGTTCCTGGACACCATGGCACTGATGGCTGGGAAGGTGATGCTGGACATGGCAGCCACGGCTCCTGCCGCCCACATCATCCTGGGAGACAAGAGGCAGCGGTCAGGATGCAGGGTGCTGGGGCTGGCGCAGCACAGTGCCACGGCAGGGTGGCAGCTCCCTCGGCCAGAGGATGGAGCTGCTGCGGAGCCACCACGGAGGGAGAAACCTGCCGGTGCGGGGAGGCAGATGTGGGCAAACTTACCAAGGCTGCGATCCGAAGCCGTACCAGGCGAGCTGCAGGATCTGGAAGCCCAGTCCCAAGAGGATGGTGTTTTTATTTCCTATCGAACGCATGAGAATTCCCAGCACCACTGTCTGGAAAGAAAAACAGGCGCTTTCAAAGTAAGTGCAAAGGAAGATGACGGCACTGCAAGACGAGATGGGAACTGGAGGGACCTGGGGCTGCTGTGAGCCTGAATCACACACGTGCTCCTGCGCTCCTCTAACACTGCTGGAAACCAGCATGTCCCTGTCCGTGGTAACCAGAGCACAGAGAACACAGGGCCACCCCATGGTCTGTGATTCCAACAGCTACGTTTGAATGACAAGGAAGAGGGACCACGGGTGGCTGTGTGCGGGCCCGGTGACGTCTGTGCAGCCTCAGGGATTCCGGCAACTCAGAATCAATGTATCTATAGTTATATCTATATTCTTACAACCAGACTGCTAGAGCCAGGACAGAAACTGCTGCTCACCTGCGCCAGGATGGAGAGAATTCCAACCACTCCGATAAAGGCAGCCACAGTCTCCGAGGAAAAACCAATGACCTGTGAAACACCAGAGAGGGACTTTCAGGCAGGAGATTTTGCCATATGAGAGAAGCTGCTCAAGTGGTGGCAGCAGCGTTCACGGACATCACTCCTCAGGCACTCAGCATCATTGGCTGCACCTCCCGCCAGTGGAAGTCTTTCTGCTGGCTGCAAAACCAGCTTTAAATCACCAGGCTCACCTTAAACGCCTGAAAGCGGCATGGAGGGAGGGACAGACAGAACCCAGCAAGATGCCAAGCCAGCGTGCTGGCAATGTCCGCAGAGTGGTCACCAGGCTCCCACGTTTTTAAGGGGAGCTGGAACAAGTCTCTATTTCTTATAGCTTCACTTTTACTAAGCTATTGGCCACAATTTGCTCCCTCGGGACACGCAACTAAGGTGACGTTTGTGGGCTGGATTTGCCAGTTCACAGCCGCCCCTTGTCGCAAGAGACTGACCTGTCGCAGGTACAGGAAAAAGCTGGAGTACTGGCCGGCTTCGGGAAGGTAGGAGAGGAAGACGGTGATGCAGATGAGCAGCACTGTGGAATCCTGACCCACCTTCCGCAAAGACTGCGGGGAAGGGGGTGGGGAATGGAAAAAATAATGAAAAAAAAGGAGTTAATATCATTAAACATTCTCCAGGTACAGAGACAACAAAAGTCACCACCTTCTATTTAAGATGTGAACGCTTGAATGAAACCAGACCAGCGTTTCGGAGAAAATATGCGAGCGCTGCCCCAACACCCCAGACCAGGGGTGCCACGGCATCAACTCACACCCCCCAGTGAGGCATTTTTACCTGTCGGTTTCTCAGAGTTCTAGTCAAGTGCTTTTGATCAGAATTGTTTTTTCCTCAGCAGCCAAAATGACCTTTCTAGCAAGCACAGGTGGGCTGAAGCTGGGCAAAGCTCATCACCAGCAAAGGTCCCAAGGAGCCAGGACTACAGAGCACGCCTCCCGACACGGTGCTACTGGTAGGTACTGGAGCTCATACTCAAACAGCTGGCACATCCCCACCATGAGATGCTGTTGCTTCAGCACATCTGGAGCTGCTTTCAGAGGGGAGGGTTGGTAGCTATATGAAATCGGTTGGAAGCTGCCAGACAGCTCTAGACAGGTGCCGTCTGGGGTCAGCTGAACTCTGTCCCTTCGATGGGGTTAATCTCAGCCTCGACAACTTCCCCTCTCGTGGGATGATTTTACTTTTGAGAGAAATCAGCAGAACTAAAGCAAATACAAGCATTACCAGCACGTGGAAAACCAGCAGCAGGATTACTCACAGCGAAAGGGTCTGCTTGTTCCCAGGAGATGGGAGCTCCCCAAGAGACCGGGCGCATCTCCTCTGGCAGAGACTCGGGCACAGCCAGCAGGATGAAGCC
>NW_010389319.1:11652-12068 GCF_000710305.1 Buceros rhinoceros silvestris
CAAAGCAACGCCCGATGCCAGCACAACCACCAGCGTGTCGCCGTAGGCTTGGGAAAGGTACGCACCGATGGCTGGGCTGGTGACCAGACTGGCAGCGAACGTGGCTGACACCTGGAAGCATAAAACATTAGTATACGGCCTCTTCTAGAGCCTGTTTTCTCCTCCAGAGTAGTTTATTTGACAACAAACCTCCTCCCGCCCTAATTTCACAGCTCTCCTACCCACAGAGCCCCACGCACTCCTTTCCAGAGACAGGCCAGCTTCTCAGCTCTTACCAGGCCATACGCCGTGCTGCGCTCATGCTCCTGCGTGATATCGGCCACGTAGGCAAAAATCACAGAAAAGGTGACAGCAAAGACTCCAGACATGGAAATGACGGCAAAATACCACCTGAAACAGGCATTGCCAGAGGAGAC
>NW_010389319.1:12214-15128 GCF_000710305.1 Buceros rhinoceros silvestris
ATTACCACCTCTTCTGTACTCGTCCTTCAGCCCATCCTGCCCCAGAAAGTGCTCAGGAACACTGAGCTTCAGCCCAGTGGCCCACGGAGCTTCATCACTCGTTTTCCCCTCACAGGAAGGAAACACTGATGTGCCCTAACAGTGACACCGCACATGCCAGGAGAACAGGTACCAGCGGAGGAAAGACAGACTCTCTCCCCAGCACTGAACCCTCCGCGGAACCAGAGAGGTCAGTCTCTAGGCTGAGCCTCCTCCTCCCCTGAACGGACTCTTTCAAAAGCAACACCTGCAAACCCCCCATTGCTCACTCTCACACTCTTCAGAGCCCCTCGTTTCAACAGGAGCAAACTCACCATGGGCTGATCTTCATGAGGGGAATCGGTGCACATGTGAAGAAGACAGTGAGGAGGAGGAAGGATTTCCTGCCCCAGACATCAGAGAGAGCACCAATCAGTGGGGCACTTAGAAAGGAAAGCAGACCCTGCGCAGGACAGACAGGACGGCAGAGAGAAATCCCTCGGTCAGATTCCGACTGTCGACGGCAAGAGCTTCTGACAACACAGTAAAAACACGAGGGGAAACCCACTGCCACTGTCTGCTCGTGGGCAGCATTACCAACAGAGAGCAGTTTGTTACAGCGTTCACACCCACGGCAGGTGAACCCCTGCTGTGATCGAGCGCTCCTGAGCGCTCCGGGCAGCTCCCGCTGCCCAGGCTGAGCCTGCAGCTCCAGTGCACCCTGCCCCGGCAGCGGGAGCAGCTCCAGCCCACCCACATCTGCTGCCGTCCTCCAAGCGCTCTTTTTGAGTGGAGACGGGACAGACCCGATGAGATGCCAAGGCCATTAAGCACAAATAAAATCGTTCAAAGCCTTTCAACATCGTTCAGACCTGAGACAGGCCAGGAAGAGCCACTTCTTGTGCAGATTGCCCTGAAAGCCTGGAAGGGATTTTCCTTACCTTGACGCCATGAATGAGGCCGTTCATCAGGAATGTGTGCTGAGGAAACGTCTGGTGTAACACCTGGGAAAGACAAAACAAAACCAGCCTCCTTTGCAGCTCCTTAACTGCAGGCAAGTATCCAGAGCAGGCTTCTTTACCAGGTGACCCCCTGCACCACACCGTGGGGCTGCTTTTGTGCCCCAGTTCACCGTAATGTGTCACGGTAGGTTCCCCTGGAACGAGCGCGACTTGGAGCAGCGAGTAATTGCCAGGAAATTGTCTCTGTGCTTTGATGTCCACACGGCGATGGTGGCAGTTCAATAAAATCTCTTTTATCCCTGAATACATCAGTGTAGGGTAAAAGGTGCAGACTCTGGGTAAAAAGTCAAAGCTTTGCTCCATTTAAGGTCCAAAGTGCAATTTTTTTTTTAATATCTAGGCAATAAATGACGGTAAACTACCAAGGAATTCCAGTAATTTCAGGTCAGGTCTTTCACTCCTCTCAGACATCTGACTCAAGCTTTGCTCCAAGTCAAGAGACAATAATTAAGAAAATAATTGCCCAGCTCCATTAGAAAATGACTATGGCTCCAGCTTTTTCAAGTACGAACCATCACATCTTGGTGTCTGCTCCCCATGCTCCACACGCCCACGTGAAGCCTCTGCCCTCGCCAGCCCAGAGTGAGCTCCAGCCCACAGAGCCTGTTCCCTGCGCAGGGACACTCACTCACCGTGAGCATCGGCGTGGTCAGCAGCCCCCAGGCAAAGAACTCCAGGAAAATCACCACCACGGCGTGGTACACGCTGGGTTCCCCAATCCCCTGTCGCTGCAAAACAGAGGGGAGATGTTGGTGAGAGCTGCGGGTATCCCGACCTGTGATGGGTGAGATGTGTGGCTGGACGCTGGAATGTCCACCCTGACCTCAGCCGCTGCCGGGGTGACCCGGTGCTGCCCGGTGCCGGTGAGCTCACGCGGCAGCGCCTCCCCGCCCGGGTGGGCCAAGGCTGCCTCTCCCCACCGTTTCCAGCTTTTGCCTCTATGAACCAACATCTTTGACACTACTTTGCTTTCTCTAAACGTGACTAAACGTACCATCCTTTCAACCCTTGCCTTAAGAGCTTGCCGTGGAACACGCCCGTTCTCTGCCGGAGGAGCTCGGGGGAGCTAGGGTCCATGGCTTGACTCCTCAGCACCATCTCCCGGCACGGCAGGAACGGCACCGTCCCTGCACCGGCAGGTCAGAACCCCCCACCTCGAGCCCTCCTGATCCTTCCTTCCGCACAGGTTCCTCACGGCACTCTCAGGGCTGCATTTGTTTTGTCACCTCCCCAGGAGCCCAGGCTCAGCTGCCAGCCCGGCTCCTCTCCGGCCGCGCAGGATGCGCCTGCAAAGCCACAAGGTCTCACGGGAAACGATGCTTGGGAGCTGAACCACATCAGGGCACCGCAGAGGCCCAACACTTAGAGCACGCGGTGCTTCTCCACAGGAACCCGCCTCCTGCCTTAGCAAACCAGGCTCTGCAGTCCCCAAGGGCTGCAGTGCCTTGTTAACACCCCCCCCAAACGCCTGCGGCCCCAGCAGCCGGGACAGCCTCCTTGAAGAGCTCCAAAAACTTCCATCAGCTGCACAAATCCATATCCAGAGGAGTCCTGGATTTGGAATGGGAAACTTCAAATCCACAGGCAGTTCCTCTAGGCTGAGAGAATGCGCTTTTGTATTAATTTCCTCCCATTTCTGCAGTGTGGTCTCGGGACACGAATCCTCCCAGGGGCAGAGCGGGGTCTGCAGCCAGCCTCCAGCGCTCGCCACTAACGGGCTGTCGGGCACAGCGGAGGAAGAGCGAGCTCTCCCCAGTGACGCTCTCCCAGAATAAAGCTGCATTTCAGATGGCTGGTGCAGCTCTAAGATGTTTGAGACACGAGAGAAGGCAGCAAGAGGCTGCTTTGCTGAAGAGGCTGTTTTTGTTCATGGA
>NW_010389319.1:15261-16082 GCF_000710305.1 Buceros rhinoceros silvestris
CGATCAAAACCGATTCCTGCAGACAGGCCCCGTCTGCTTAAAAACCAAACCAACAGCAACAGCAGCAGCAGCAGCGAGGGTCCTCCCCGAGGGGACGCGGGCATGAACCGGAGCCACTTTTATTGCCCACAGAGATAATGTCTTGCAGCAGAGGGAGAAGCCCCGAGGCGGCAGAAAGCCGGTAATTAAGGCGGCAGATATTGTTACCCTCGCTCTGCTCCACCGGGCAGCCCCCTCCCTGCCCTCCACCATCCCTCCTCACCCTCTCAAGCAGTTAAACATTTCCCCTGCAACTGCAACAAAATCAGCTGCCAATCCTCCTTAGAGAGCAGGTCCAGACCCAACCTGTCACACCTTCATGTCGCTCCTTCCACTTACCAACCGTCCTACTGCGGGGCAGCCCTTAAGCAGCTCAGGAGAGCTGGTCTGCCCCGAACAGGCAGACCCCACCGGGCCCCTCCGGAGGGCACACAGCTGCTCCCGCAAAACCCAGAGATGCTACAGAAAACAAGTGAAAATATGCACAAAGCTCCTGGGACCCATAAGACAGGCCAGCGCCCCGGGACCAGGACCGCTGTCCCTCAGAACGCCCCCATCGGGAAGGAGCTTGCCACCAGCTCAAGCCCAGGTGCGCCCACTTCAAAGCTGTCGTGGAGGCGTGACGCTGTCGCCCACGATCTCGGGAGCCTCCGCAGCACCGTTCTGCTCCCGCAGCAAAGAGCTCCCCTCAGAGAGGTAGAGATTTAACACAGGTTTGAAGGCAGCTTGTCATCCTCACAGCAAACACTAAAGGTCAGCGCTGGCACCTCACGACTAGTGAC
>NW_010389320.1:0-4871 GCF_000710305.1 Buceros rhinoceros silvestris
GGGGTGGGGTGGGGGCAGGAAAAAAAAGCAACCTCACGCTTTAATTTGGAGTTCTTTCCTGGAGTACAGCCCGAGAGGAGGACACTGGTCTGTTAACAGGCAGTACCTCGCCAGCGCACGGGAACACTGCCAAGCTGCACATTCCCACTCCAAACTCCCTCCCCACCTAGTCCCCGCAGGAAGGACTACAGTGTTACTCCTCCCTCCCTTCCTGTCTCACAACCCCTCACAAATCACACGCTGGAAGCTTTGCTCTCCTGTTCTTCACCCCAGCCCGTAAACAACTGACAGCAGTCCCAGTCTACCTCTGGATTCCCAGCTTTCCATACGTGGGTGGAGCGATGCGTTCTGAAGCGTTAGCCTGGTCAAACGTCTGATGTTTGAAGGGAGGAAAGAACCCAAAACAAGCAAGTTCTGCTCAACCCTCCCACAAAAGGCTGGTTTATGATACATACCACAGTATCGATCTCTGCTGGGCCCACCATCCGAGACACTTCATCGAACTCTTCAGGAGACATGGGGAGCAGATTTTCTGGAGACTGGAGCCTGGAAGGGTGGCTGATAGAAGGAGAAGAGCAGGGACAACTCTTCACTAAAGACATGAGGCACAGCTGGGCTACCACATCTGGCTCAGAGTCCAGAATAGCCACTCACAAGGTCTCTTGTGAAGAAGATATAGCCCATGAGCAACACACCATGCTTTGCAAAGACAGCATGGCTGCGACATTCTAATCGAGTCCAACATGTCTTTTAAGAGCTTGCTTTTCAGTAAAGTATTTGCCAGTACAACTACCTGCAAGGTTTTTACTTCAAACTGTTGTTTCAAACACTGCAAGAATGATCAGCTCCTCAAAGAGAGAGGAAAGATTTGACAGGGGCACCTACACCTTAACTGCTGTGTGGAGACTTGAACTACAGCTAAAACGTTATGATCAGTTCCTCGAAATCCAGCATTTCTGTGGAAACTTACACTTCAGATACAGAGATCAACTCGGTCTTGATATAGCCATTTCCCTTGGGGCCATCCACATCCATAGGCTCTGGTGCTTCAAGGAGGAAAAAAACAAAAGCTTGGGGTTTTTTTTAGCAAGTTTACATCACAGTGCCATCCTTACTGTACTGAAAATAAAGCCTGTGACCCAGATAACGGGCAAGACTCTTTAATGCATTTTACAGCACTACAGTTAATTTATTCCATTTTTTTAGTCAGATTTTCGTTTTTTCCTTTTTGCTTTTCCCCTATCAAAACTGGGGAACAAAACCTCCCCTGAAGTTTGATGTAGGTGTATCAACACATTCTGGCAGGTCCATGCAGCCAGGATCAGTCCTGCGTAACAGTCAAATATGAGACGTGGTTCCAGCCATCGGGGGAACCTGCATCTCTGACATACCTCACAGGCTCACACGAGAGCTGAATTAGAGGGCCAGCAACCATCCTGTCTGCAGGTTTGGATCTGACTAGATTTCATGTTGTGCCTCTTTAAAAACAGACCTTTTCTCAACAGACTAAAGCTTAGGTGCCTGTTCTCCCCTTCCAGCTGAGCTGCGCTCAAGCACGGGACAGTCTGCCCAGACATCCAGTCCAACCGCTGCCCTTTCCTTCTATGCCACAGAAATCACACAGTGCCCAAGCGCTTCACGAACAAACATCACACCTACACTGTACGAGCCACTTCCAGCACTCACCCTCCTTAGGCCTGGAGTAGTATTTGCCAAAGGCATTGTCTTTGGGGATGTTGGGGTACAGAAAGCACAGCGGATTCTCAGGAATGTTTTCAGCTGCCATCACTTTGTAGTTGCGAATGATGTCAGGGAAAGTAACAGCAGAGAGCTCCTTCTTGGTGTACGGTTCCACCGAGTGGAACTGGGGCTCTGTGGATGAGAGAAGAAATGGCTCTTAACGATGGTTTCAAAGTTTTTTATAAAACTGTCCAGGCAAGCTGCAGCCACTTCCATGAACTCAGAGGTCACGTGAGCAAAAGGCTCACCTGGATGACACCTACTGTGCTGCAGGTAAATGTTTATTGACTGTCAAAGAGAGCACAACTGTCCTGTGGAGTAGGAAGGACATGGGGGGACAGCACACAGTGATGGCTTGTCATGTATTTTGTACTCCAAATGATTGGGGTGACCTGTCCCTTGTAATTAATTTTTCGTATTTCATTAACTAATTTAAGCTGTGCTACCTTTTCAACCTTCTTCCAAATGGGGCCATTCAAACTTTATTGCTTATTAGGAAGGTCGATCCTCATACACCTCTTGGAACTCTTGGGAATCACAAAGAGAGACAGATAAAGCCTCCCTGAATGCTCCAAATACCATTACCCTTCTTTGCTTAATTTTTGGGTGTTTCGGGTATGTGGGCAGCAAAGGAAAAGAAGTCACTCAGGTACATTCAGCAGTTTCTCTGCCAGCTGTTCTAAGTCTTGGGCTCATCCAAGTGAAGTGTCAACAGCTGCCCCATCCTGGCAGGTGGGGTTAAGTAGTCTGATAAGGGAAGAACTCTTGATTGGATAGAGGGGAGATTGTATCTTTTTGCAGCTTTGAAGTCTCTAGGCTTCCTTAAAAGAGGATGAGAAAGTAGTAGAAGAAGTAAGCTCTTCACTGGCCCTTCATCTGGAAATAGGAGAAAAGACAACTTCTGGGAAAATGCAGTAAGTGACTTTGTTGTTTACTTAAGGGAGAACGTGGGAAGAAAGGAAAAGAACAAATGTGCTGAATCATGAGTTGAAGGAAGCAGTTTGAGAAAGGAGTGTTGCACGCAAGGTGAAGAAGTGGGAATGAGGAGTAGCACAGAGGGCAGACTGTAGTTGTAGTGAACTTTTCCTCGGAAAGAAATATCTGATGGGGAAGGTGATGTGGGCTTGGAGAGAGATGCAAGTATGCCTTTCTAAGAGAGAACCTAAGGAGGCAGGGGAGACAGCCTGGGCAGTTTGTGCCCAACAGACTTGCAGGCCGGAAGTAGTACCTAGGAAGTGTTACTAGTCCTCACTGAAACCCTTAACAATCCATGATGTGGTTTATGAGCTACACCAAGCAAGGCCTGCGTCTGATACTGCTCGTAGCCTGTAGCTTGTAAGGATGGTGACTGCTAGGGTGGTACATTGTATTGGCGCTCAGTGTGGAAGAGAATGGCATAAAGATTTCTTGTTCTGATGTATGCTTGTATTTTGAAGACAAAGATGTTCTCTGTTTCTGACTTACCAGTTTGAGATCCTTCTACCCAAGTGAAGGTGATTGCTCCCTCTCTGCTGCTTTCACTGAATCTGAGTAAAAATGTTCCTGGGCTCTGGTCCTTCAATAAAGCGCGTTCTCTCTCTTTACTGATGAAACCCATGATGCAGCTGTAATGGTGAAAAGAAAAAGCTGAGTTTATTCCTCAAAATCTAACTGTGCTGGGCTAGCTAGGAAAGCTAAATAGCTTTCTTGTAAAGGCCTCATGGAGGCTTTGTTCTGTGACCAGCTAGAAAGCTAGCAGTGCGGTGGACTTTTAAAAAAGGGTCAAACTTTGTTTGCACTGCTGCTCATTCCTCAAAATACTCCACCAGCGAAGGTTTTCAGTACTACTACTACTGTCTTTCTATGCATTATGTTGGGGAAAGTGCTTTTTAAACAAAAACTACTAATTAATCATGATTTTGCTTAGACTTTCAGATGATGTAAGCTGTCCTGGTTTCTGTGGGTTTTTTTTTTTTTAAATGCTTTGCTTTAAGTACTAGTTAAATAGTAGTAATAAATATCCTCTTTATGATGGAAGTCTTGTGCCGGCCTATCCCTCAGATACAAAGAAGGGCAAGTGTTTTTGAGGCTGTAATAATTAAGAGGAGTCTCTGTCCCAATGAATATTATAGATTTGTCTCCCAATCGAGTATCTTTGCACTTGGCAAGAGTATTCCCTTCACTCTCCCTTTTTTCCTTCCTAGGAAACAAAGATCTGTGACTGTCCAACAAAGCCAGCTGCGAGAGTTAAAACTAGTAGTACTAGATCTCCAGTTCTGATTACACTTGGAATCAGAAGCTTAGTAAAAAAGCATTAAAGGGCAAATGGAACTGTTTTTTTTTCATCTGGCAGAGTTTTATGACTTAACGATACTCTACTAAAATCAGTAAAGACAATTTTCTGGGCTCATAGAGCAGATGGAGAAGTTCAAAGTCTCGCTGCTGCCACCTACGGGAGGCTCACAATGTTTCAGGCTTTGGTATGGTGGTTTGATGGTTTGTTTTTTTTTTTTATGGATGATCACTTTGACTTACAGTTTGTACTTCAGCCTTCCCTGTCAAACACAGAAGAGCCTCTGATTTAGGGTGTGGAAAGAAACAACTCACAGCAGGACCAGAGGCAAAACCAAAATCGAACTTTCAAAGCCCTACTCTATGATTAAATGTGACTTAAAGCTTGGTCATCTGACAGTTTTGCTTTAAGCAGATCCCTCATTAGAGGCTTCATCGCTACTAGAACTCATTTTCCTTGGATTTTTCTGGTTGCAAGTTCCACTTTATTGGATCCAAACAATTTGTACAACCAACCTCTCAACCTGAGGAAGCAACTGCCAGCCTAAATAAGAGGTCTGAGGTAATGACCATGTGTTTGTTAATGTCTCAGGTCTTACCCATCATTCCAGAGACACAGCAGGTGTTTCTTAATAAGCTCCAGGATTCCCTCAATCCACAGCCAAAAGGGGAAATTTTTATCATTTATATTTTCCTGAAATTATGAATATGGGAAGGCAGGGGTGGGAGGGGGGAGAATAGAGATAGGGAAACGTGAGTTTTGTTAAGCAGCAAGGAAGCAAGCCCTCAATCCTGCCAGCATCTACTCGTTCCTGCATTCTTCTCCCCTCTTTTTTTTTCCACCCTCCCCACATTCTCTT